>NC_080543.1:132930325-133230325 GCF_028640845.1 Ahaetulla prasina | reverse complement strand
GGAGAAAACCCGAATAACCAAAGACCTACATACAAACACCCGCGAAAACCTCAGAAAACATATATATATATATATAGATATATATATGGGGGTAATTAAACTCACAATCAAATTTGATATGTTGTATAATGTATAATCCACAGGTGTGTGTTTTTTCCTCTCCAAAAATTCTCGCTTTCATTTTACTTACTCACTATTGTCAGCCGCCATATCATGCAAAAACACAGCAAGAAGCCATAATTTTACCTTGGCATAATTAGTTATCATCAGATGGCAAGTTTCTGAAAATGCATAAATGATTAGACATTGTATGAGTCAGAAGGCTGAGATCCAGTACTCCTACTGTTGGTGAGGGTGAATAAGACTACTCGGTCAATTTAATGAAGATGGATCTATTTGGGGGAAAGGAAGATAAGAAAAGCTGTGGTGGTGCAGTGGTTTGAGTGCAGTAGTGCAGGCTACTTCTGCTGATCACTGGCAGCCAGCAGTTTGGCAGATCGAATCTCACCAGGCTCAAGGTTGACTCAGCCTTCCATCCTTCCGAGGTCAGTAAAATGAGGACCCAGATGGTTGGGGGTAAGAGGCTGACTCTGTAAACTACTTAGAGAGGACTGTGAAAGCACTATGAAGTGGTATATAAGTCTAAGTGCTAGTGCTAAGTGTAGAGGGAGGGAGGGAGGGAGGGAGGAAGGGAGGAAGGGTCATGGTGGTGCAGTGGTTACAATGCAGCATTGTAGGCTAACTCTGACATTTGCCTGGAGTTCAATCCTGACTGGTTCAAGGTTGACTCAGCCTTCCATCCTTCCGAAGTGGGCAAAATAAGGACCCAGATTGTTGGAGGGCAATAGGCTGACTCTGTAAACTACTTAGAGAGTGCTGTAAAGCACTGTAAAGCAGTATATAAGTCTAAGTGCTATTGCTATAAAACAACTTTCTGGAGGCTAAACATTTTCAGCAGAAGTCCACTTCGATAAGTGTTGCGCCTTGAATCTGAGTTAGGTCCCATTTCACTGCGAACACCTGCAAAGTTCTGCAGGTTAATCTTCGTCTATATATCAAATATTGGCCTTCAAATGATTAACATCTGTTTGGAGTGACATAGATATGGGTCAATAAAATTCAAGGGGGAATTGAACTTAGTCCATTTACAGCTCCATAGGGATTTTAGGCGGATTCCTCCTTTTAATTCTGCCTCCAGGTTCCGCTACTCCTTCGCCTACATGGATGGATGGATGTTGTCCAGAATTCAAAACTTTGGATTTTCTCCAAAAAAAAACAAACACAGGGTTTCCCCACCATTGCGAAGTGGGATGAACTCTGTACAAGATGAGAAAGCCGAGAAGGAAATGCCGTTCTCAAGATTGAAAATGTAAAAAATGTTAGTTCACTATCAATAAACTCCATTTAGAATCCATCTCAACTGAGTAGATTCATTCTTGATGTCTTAACACAGTATTGACGAACCTTTTCGGTACCGAGTGCCGAAATGGGGGCGTGTGCATGTGTGTCCAAGCACCAGTGGTAGGTTTCATTTTTTTTTACTACTGGTTCTGTGGGCGTGGCTTGGTGGGCATGGCGTGGCTTGGTGGGTGTGGCTTGGTGGGCATGGCAGGGGAAGGGTACTGTAAAATCTCCATTCCCAACCTACTCCAGGGGAAGGATACTGCAAATCCCCATTTCCTCCCAATCAACTGGGACTTGGGAGGCAGAGAATAGATGGGGGCGGGGCCAGTCAGAATTTTTACTACCGGTTCTCCGAACTACTCAAAATTTCTGCTACTGCTTCTCCAGAACTGGTCAGAACCTACTGAAACCCACCTGTTTTGTCCTCCTTCGCCTCTGTCCAAGTGATGGCTTAATTAGCCAGCACTATCAGCTCTGGCAGCAGAATAGCCAGTGTCTGCCAAGAGCCTTTGTTATCTTCCACGACGCTAGTGAGTCACCCAGGAACAAACTTCAGCTCTTAGTCAATCAGTAGATTTGCCTGTTACAAAGAGACACAGCAGTTCTCACTGCCTTTTCTATCCTGTGGGGTGTGGCTCCATGACTCAGCACTTCCTAGACCTGCCCAACCCTTGCTTCTGTTGTTCCCTCCTCTCCTGCTTACATAACCTAGGGTTCAACCAAGCCTGATTGCCATCATCTGGGTCTGAAGGCGTGGCCTGGGGGGGAAGAGTCAGGGGACGGAGGCCTCGTTATCTCTTCCACCTGGCCTGCTTCTGGCTCCTGGAGCTGAGGACAGGGAAGCTGGTGCGCCCAAGGTAAGTCCTGACGGCCCTTCCCCCTCACTTTCCAAGTCACTTTCTGGCAGCAGGCCCAGCTCCAAGTCACTTTCTGGCAGGAGGGCCGGCTCGGGGGGTGCAGACACAACACCACCTCTGATGTGCACACAGGCTGGAAGATGATCTTCTGGTTTCTGGCACGCATATGCGCACCAGCCACTTGGCCTTCTGATTTATGGCATGTATGCGCATGAGAAGGCCAGCTGGCCGGTGCCCATGCCCTAACTGGAAGATCACGTTCTTGGTGCATGCATGTGCACCAGGAGGTTGCTTTTCAAGTATCTGGTGCTCCTGCGCACGTGAAGACCAGCCGACCGGCTGAGTCTTCAAATGCATGAGACCATCTGGAACCCAGAAAAACAACAAGCGACAGCTCGCATGGCCGGAGAGATGGCTTTATATGCCACTTCCGGCACATGCCATAGGTTCACCATCATTGGTCCTGGCGTATGTTAGAGGGAGTTTTGGAGAGCAGAGCTGAGGGAATCATGAAATCACATCTTATTTTTCATTTATAAATTTCTGCTTATCAAGGTCCACGAGGACAAGGATATATTATCATATCTTGCATCTGTATTCATTACAGTCCACAGGTTGGCTGTGAAGCACACAACTATCTGGGGAATAACTGCCCAAGAGAAATGGAAATCAGCTTTGAATAATATTCTTTCCACACACACACAAACACATACACCCTTTTTAAAAATAAAATAAAATAAAATGTCCTAAGATTCAAAACAAGCAGTCTGGAGAGTGCTTGGATTTGAATCAAAAGCTGGGGTAAATACATTCGCTTAACAACGAATAAAATTCTCCACCTTCAGAGAAAAAAAGCCCGCTGCAGATGGACGAAAGGGTGCCCGAAACATTTGTTTTAAGATTGTTCCATATGTCTATTCACAGAACGAAGCTGGGCTGGCATTTAAATGAAAATGAGTTGCCTGATTTGGTTTCAAAGCCATTTTATTTTGTCTGATTGTGGTTTCAAAGGAAGTTTGCAGCAGCCTACATTGGAGAATACACAACATGCCAGGGGAAAAAAAAGGAGAAAAAAAACCTTACAAGGAAAAAAACCACAAAGCTAGACAAAAACATGATTTCTTTTTTTTCCCTTCCCTTTGTATTTTATATTTTAATTTCCTGAATAAAAGAATAATAATAAAAAATCTTGCTAACATAGTAATATATTATTGTTTTGTTGTTTTTCAACTTTTAGTTGTGTCTGACTCTTGGTGACTTTATAAGTAAGTGCTCTCCATACCACCTGGTCAAGCACATCCCCTTTCAGCTGTTGGATAGCGCTGGAAGGGACCTTGGAGGTCTTCTAGTCCAGCCCCCTGCTCAAGCAGAAGATCCTATATCATTTCAAAAAAGTGACTGTCCAGTCTCTTCTTAAAAACTTCCAGTGAGGAACCACCTACCATGTCTGAAGGCAAGTTGTTCCACTGGTTAATTGTCCTCACTGTGTTCTGTCCCCCCTTCGCCTCCGTCCGAGTGATGGCTTAATTAGCCGGCACTATCAGCTCTGGCAGCAGAATAGCGAGCGTCTGCAAAGTGTCTCTGTCATCTCCCTCAACGCTGGTGAGTCACTCAGGAACAAACTTCAGCTCTTAGTTAATCAGTTGATTTGCCTGCTACGAAGAGACACAGCAGCTCTTGCTGCCTTTATATCCTGTGGGGTGTGGCTCCATGACTCAGCACTTCCTAGGCCTGCCCCACCCCTGCTTCTGTTGTTCCCGCCTCTCCTGCCTATGAAACCTAGGATCCAACCAAGCCTGATTGCCATTAGATGGGTCTGAAGGCATGGTCTTGTGGGGGGAAAGAGTCAGGGGACGGAGACCTCATTATCTCTTCCACTTGGCCTGCTTCTGGCTCCTGGAGCTGAGCCAGGGAAGCCGGTGCTCCCGAGGTAAGTCCTGATGGCCCTTCCCCCTCACTTTCCAAGTCACTTTCTGGCAGCAGGCCCGGCTCAGGGGGTGCAGACACAACACACTGTTAGAAAATTGATAATCTTTGTTTATTTTTAAGATTAAAATACAAAACAGCATCTTTTTATCGGTTTTGATGTTAACAAACTGGTGTGTTCTTTGTTTGCCTCTTCTTTTTCTTCCACTCACCATTCAGAAGGACTGGGAGGGAGGGACATGATAACAGTATTCCAATATTTGAGAGGCTGCCACAATGAAGAGAGGGTCAACTTATTTTCCAAAGCATCAAAAGGCAGGACAAGAAGCAACGGATGGAAGCTAATCAAGGAGAGAAGCAACCTCGAATTAAGGAGAAACTGTTGTGACCTAGGCCCAAGTAGTGATTACCAGACACAATCAGTCCTAAACAAACATATTTTATTAGAACAGCTGAGAATTACTTCATTCTCAGCTTAGTCCAAATTAAGTCCAAAACAAAGTCCTTCAGAAAAAGTCCTTCGGCTTTATCACAAATCTTTGTCTTCCTTGGCACCCTGCCAAAGGCTTTTCTTGGCAACAACCCCACGAAGTTCAGAAACAGGAGACGAGAAACAATTGTAACAACATTGCTTTCCTACAAAGCACCCAAGAGCCATTGCTGTTCTTTTAAGCCTTATGGGAGGGGCCAATCATCTCCTGGCCTTACTCCAGAGCCGTCCTTTATGCTTCAGCTGCTCTTTCCTTCTGGCAGCTCTTCACATGTGTGCACTAGGAACAGGCTTTTCCTGTTCCTCTGCCTCTCTGTTATCTGCTTCTGGAGGCTCCAAAGTCCATGCATTGCTCCCAGATGGCCCTGGCCCCATCTCTGCCTCCAACGCAGAGCCCGGGCCTTCCCCTGATTCTGGACTGGCTCATTGTTCTCCCCAGCCTCCTCGCTGTCTGACTCCACTGCCAGCTCTGCAGGCTGCTGGCAGACCACAACAGGAACTTCCAAACAGTGAGGACAATTTACCCATGGGACAGCTTCCCTCCAGAACTTGTGGGTGCTCCATCACTGCAGGCTTTCAAGAAAAGAATGGACAGTCACTTGTCTGAAATGGTATAGGATCTCCTGCTTGAGCAGGGGGCTGGACTAGAAGACCTCCAAGGTCCCTTCCAGGTCTGTTCTTATTCTGATTCTGATTCATAGCATCATTGACTTCTCCAATGAATTTGCATGCATGACAGAGCCAAAGTAAATCAGATGTAGTCTTGTGATTTTGGCTTCTTGTGATGTTTCTAGTTTTATATGATTTAATGCCTCTCTGTTAGTTACTCTGGCTGTCCATATATGCACAGTAATTTATGCCAGCACCCCAGTTCAAAGGTGTCAACTCTTCTGCGATGTTATTACAAATATGATTAATCAAAATGACGATGAAGAAGCTTTATAGATGGTGACTTGGTGGTGGTGATGATGATGGAGATAATGAGGAAGAGGATGGAAGGTTTTTCAAAGTCATATTATGTTACAGTGTTGATGCAATGCTAAGTAATTAATAAAATTCAGTCCAAACAAAAGATTATCGTATCTGTCTGGACACTGCATATCGGACATTAATACAATTGAATGAGTCCAGAAATATTTCACGAGAAGAATCCTCCACTACCTTATGCCAACAGGATTGAAATTTTGGGTTAAGACAACTTATAACTACGCCGCCTTCGGTCTGACCTAAGTGTAGTACATAAAATTATCTGCTACAATATCCTACCTGTCAATGACTACTTCAGCTTCAAGAACAACAATACACGAGCAAATAATAGATACAAATTCAAGGTAAATTGCTCCAAACTCGATTGCAGAAAATACTTCAGCAACAGAGTGGTCAATGCCTGGAATGCACTACCTGACTCTGTGGTTTCTTCCCAAACCCCCAAAACTTTAACCTTAGATTGGCTACTGTCGACCTCACTCCATTCCTAAGAGGTCTGTAAGGGGCGTGCATAAGAGCACCAGTGTGCCTACTGTCCCTGTCCTAATGTTACCTTTATTTGTATTCATTTTATGTATTCAATTCATGCTCATATTTATATATTTATTTTATTTATTTATTTATTTATTTATTTATTTTATTTTATTTAATCGAATTTTTATACCGCCCTATCTCCCGAAGGACTCAGGGCGGTTTACAGCCCGATAAAAATACAAATATAATACAAAATAAAAACTAATTAAAAAACTTATTTAAATAGGCCAACATTTAAAATTACAATTAAAATGATAAAACCCCATTAATTTAAAATTTAAAATTGAAATTCTAGTCCAGTCCTGCACAAGTAAATAGATGTGTTTTAAGCTCACGGCGGAAGGTTCGAAGGTCAGGAAGTTGACGAAGTCCTGGGGGAAGCTCATTCCAGAGGGTGGGAGCCCCCACAGAGAAGGCCCTTCCCCTGGGCATCGCCAGTCGGCACTGCCTGACAGACGGCACCCTAAGGAGACCCTCCCTGTGAGAGCGTACGGGTCGGTGGGAGGCAATCGGTGGCAGCAGACGGTCCCGTAAGTAGCCCGGCCCTAAGCCATGGAGGGCTTTGAAGATAGTTACCACTAATAATATTAGATAATATTATCTAATATTATTTAAGAAGATGTGACTTAATAAAATGAGCAAGGAAATATTAGAAAATGAATTAAAAACTATGAAAAAAGAATATTTTGGCAAAATCTGTAACTAAGTAAAATATATTTGAATATATTGAATTGTATAAGATACGATATGGCCAATATTCTGTTCATAAATTATGTATGTGTGTGTGTGGGGAGGGAACTAAAAAATCAATAAAAACTTGTAATAAAAAAAAAAGAGCACCAGCGTGCCTACCATCCCTGTCCTACTGTCTCCAGTTATTTGTATCCTTATCCTGTATTCATAAAGATGTTTATACTTATATACAGTGGTGGGATTCAGCCGGTTTGCATCTATTCGGGAGAACCGGTTGTTAACTTTCTAAGCAGTTCGGAGAACCAGTTGTTGGAAGAAATCTTAATTTTGTTTTTTTCCACTTTACAGGGCTAATCCTGTATGGAAGGCAGGAAGAAAACATTCTGGTGTTCTTTCTAGCCTCATCTTTATTGCCCTGCTTACAGAAACTGCCTCTGGTTAACCCTTATTACATTGTAACAGCTAAGGCGAAGTGCCCATCAATGTGAGTGACGTTGAGTTGGCCATGCCCACACAGTCACATGACCACTGAGCCACGCCTATCTAGCTGGTCATTAGGGCAGAGAACCAGTTGTTAAATTATTTGAATCCCACCACTGCTTATATCCGTTATCTTATACATGCTTGACAAATAAATAAAAATAGATTTTAAAAAAATTAATGGGAAGGATAACCTCTTAGGTCTTCTTCATCTAAATTATGGTCATAGTGTGATTCTGGGATTTGATTTGAGTTTCTTTTCTTTCTTTTAACTTTAGGGACTGTTATTTAATCACTGGGCATAAATTTCCACCTCTATTTCTTTATTGAATAAGTGATCAACTTGGGGGGAGGGTAACAACTTTAGGGACAATTAAAAAGATATTATAGAACTGCTGTGATACCTTGACAGGGGTCTGATTCCTATTTGGTTAAAATTCAATTGGTGTTTTTTTTTCAGCAATAAAGGCCTCCAAAGCATATTTGAGAGATGTTGTCTGGAATAAAAAAAATATAATTCTGACCCTTCTTCACAAGATAAAATGATCTCTGAGATAATATGAGTTTCAAAAACGCAGATGAAACTTTCTTTTGGAATCGATTGGCTAATATGTATATTCAGACTTTAACTTGGCTTATTTTGATCCAGCTTTTAAACTTTTAAGTTACTGCAAAAGGAACTTATAGTAGATTGTTTAAATCTACAAAGCGTCAGGATATTCGATTAAGACTTTCACGGAGTAGTTTATTTCAGAACTTTAGCAGCATTTAAAAACTACTGAATTATACTATTAACAAAATATGGGCAGGGGGTTGGACTAGAAGACCTCCAAGGTCCCTTCCAACTCTGATATTATTATTATAAAATTTCAGGCCTGGTGGCATAAGGGAGTCTACTGTGAGTAGAGGAGTGGAGTACTCTTCTCGTGAAATACCTCTGGACTCACTCAATGATATTAATGTCCGATATACAGTGTGGATTCCAGACTGGCGAGCTGTATTCGAGAATTGGTCTGGCAAAGGTTTTGTATGCCCTAGTTAGCAATACAATGTTACCGGAGAAGAAACTTCACACAATTTTACTAAAATGTAAAAAGATAGAGGGGCATTTATTCTTATGACCGATAAACTTGTCCATGACTATTCCATTTATTTATTTATTTATTTTATTTTATTTATTTTGTCACAACAATATATGTAAGTATCATACAAAAAGATTATATAGTATATAAACATATATATGAGTAAATGTTAGGCGGTATAAGCATATATATATATAGGAAGAAGAAAAGAAAAACAATAGGACAGGAACGGTAGGCACGTTTGTGCGCTTATGCACGCCCCTTATGTTCCTCTTAGGAATGGGGTGAGGTCAATAGTAGAAAGTTTTTGGTTAAAGCTTTTAGGATTATGGGAAGAGACCACAGAGTCAGGTAAAGTATTCCAAGCACTGATGATTCTGTTACAGAAGTCATATTTTCTGCAATCTAGATTAAAGCGGTTGACATTAAGTTTAAATCTATTAGTTGCTCTAGTATTATTGCAATTAAAGCTGAAGTAGTCTTTAACAGGAAGGACATTACAATAGATGATTCTGTGAGTTAAACTTAGGTCTTGTCGAAGGCGATGGAGTTCCAAGTTTTCTAAGCCTAGGATTTCAAGTCTAGTGGGATAAGGTATTTTGTTGTTTTCAGAGGAATGGAGAACTCTTCTTGTAAATTTTAATTTAAATTTAATTTAAAATCTGTTTGCTATGGTTTAGATACTGAAATATGAATAAAAAATAATAATAATTAAGGACAGAACTTTCAGGCATGGAGAACTGAAAGGGGAAAAACCTATTTTATAGTGGAAAAATAGTGCTACCTTAGATTTCCGGTCTTGGACTAATGATAAGTCTTTTATTCTCAGTTTATAAAGTGGCTGTTAATCTTTGTAATGGGAACACTAATAGTATTAATCCCCAAATGATCTATATTGCCTCTACATGAAAGTGGTGATCCAGTGAAGAATTACTTGAATCAATACCTCCAACATACACTTTTCATTCATGCTTGACAAATCAGATCTTGAACTCCCAAGTTATTTCAAAAAGCAATCAGTAACTGCTTTAATTTAGGTTTAAATGTTGAACGCTTTCAAAGGTTTATATTTAGACAACAAGGATACAGTTTTAACACATCTGTAGGGTTTGCAATTGCTTCCAAAATTACGTTTTATGTTGACTTATGGCTCCTTAATACTTAAGACCTTGTTTATGTGTTGTTGTTTTTTTCCATCAGCTAATCACTTCCTATGGGAAAGGATAATATCTCATTAAATTCAACATTCACACCTGTTGAAATCATTTTTGCAAGAAGGGTCCTAGAATATCACCATGGCATTCTAGAGGAGATTTTCAATCAAAACTTACTGACAAATATTTTAGGAACTCTTGGAAAGGGGAATTAAATCACTGGTGAAGAAATGATGATAATTTTTGCTGTACAACTGGAATAATTTGGGACATTTAGTCCTACATGGAGATATTAATCAAGGTACTAGTGAATAGCAATAGCAATCGCAATGGCACTTAGACTTATATACTACTTCACGGTGCTTTATAGCCCCCTCTAAGCCGTTTACACAATCAGCATATGGCCCCCAACAATCTGGGTCCTCATTTTTCTGACCTTGGAAGGATGGAAGTCAACCTTGAGCTGGTCAGGATTGAACTGCAGGCTGTGAAGAATGTAAATTGAAATTTGATTAATGGGAAACTAAGAGTATTGAATACTGGTAAGGATAAAATACTGATTATGTCAATAAATAGGATGTAATAGGATGTAAAAATATATAACAATTTTTATACATCATTTATACATTTATACATATATAACAAATTTATACATCTCGCCTGGACTACTGCAATGCTCTCTACATGGGGCTCCCCTTGAAGAGCACCCGAAGGCTCCAGTTGGTTCAGAATGTAGCTGCGCGGGTGATAGAGGGAGCCACTCGTGGCTCCCATGTAACACCACTCCTGCGCAAGCTGCACTGGCTGCCTGTGGTCTTTCGGGTGCACTTCAAGGTGTTGGTTACCACCTTCAAAGTGCTCCATGGCTTAGGACCAGGTTGTTTACGAGACCGCCTACTGCCACCGTTTGCCTCTCACCGACCAGCAATGTCGGCTGGCAGCCCCCAGGGGAAGGGCCTTCTCTGTGGGGGCTCCCACCCTCTGGAACGAACTTCCCCCAGGACTTCGTCAACTTCCTGACCTTCGGACCTTTCGCCGCGAGTTGAAGACGCTTTTATTTATTCGCGCAGGACTGGCATAGATTTTTTAGAAGTTTATTATCTGGTTTTAAATTTTAATGTGGGTTTTATTGTTTTAAATGTATTTTAAATTTGTGGCCATATTTAATAAGTTTTTTAATTATTGTTTTATTCTGTATTTATCCATAGTGGTTTTATTTGGCTGTAAACTGCCCTGAGTCCTTTGGGAGAAGGGCGGTATAAAAATCTAATAAATAAATAAATAAATAAATAAATAAATAAATAAATAAATAAATAAATAAATAAATAAATGTATACAAGAATTCATTATTATTATTATTATTATTATTATTATTATTATTATTATTATTGTTATTATTGTTATTATTGTTATTATTGTTATTATTGTTATTATACCGCCCTTCTCCGAAGACTCAGGGCGGTGTACAGCAAATAAAACGACAATGATACAAAAAACCATTTAAAATACCATAACAAAAATTAAAAATCTTATTAACTGCTGTATACTTAAAACTATTAGATAAAAATACAAAAGATAAAAACCCCTGTTAAGAAACCTGCTAAAATCCCCAATTATTAAAATCAATCAATCAGGCCAGCCCCGCTTGGTGGAAAAAGAAAGTCTTGAGCTCGCATTTAAAGGTCCGAAGATCATTATGATTAATATGATTATACAAGAATAAGAGAATGTTTACGAAAATTGAATTTAATAGCAAAGATAATTGTTGATGCAGAAAATTGTAAAATATTATATAATATTGTTATTTATGTTTCGTATTTTATCATTTGGTCTATGTGTATGTTTTTTTTTCCACTTCTTTTTTTCTGTTCTTTGTTGTTTTTTTCTATTATGTTTTTGGTTTTAAAATGTAAAATATTCAATAAAAACTATTTTTAAAAAATGAACTGCAGGTTGTGGGCAGAGTTAGCCTGCAACACTGCATTCTAACCACTATGCCAACATGCCAATAAAGTCTATAATGCAATTTAGATAACACTAAAAATCTCACAGTTTTAGGTGTTCACAAAAAAAAAATGTAGAGAAGCAACATGCCTCAGTAATTTTTTTTTTTTAAGGTGACTTTAACAGGAGGAAAATAATAGATATATTATTTTTGGTTTGGTGAGTAAATGGGATAACAATGGGACTTCCATGTTTTCAGTTGTTAAGTACATATTAGCATGCAGGAAATCAGAAAATAATAAAATATCAGGACTTTTCTGATATTATTCCTCTATTTTTTTCCTATATCAGATGATATTAATTTGGTTTTTGAACAAGTGTTCATAGGCAGCAGATATATACTAACATAACAAATGTCTTTAACTTCAATCCATCAATAAGAATAGATCTGGAAGGGACCTTGGAGGTCTTCTAGTCCAAACCCCCTGCTCAAGCAGGAGACCCTATATCATTTATATATAATATACTATATTTATATAATATATATATATATAATATATATATATATAATTATTATTATTATTATTATTATTATTATTATTATTATTATTATTCTCTTCCTTACTAGTATCTATCTTTTCCCACTCATTGCTATAACCATGTTGCTTGTATCTTTCAATTATATTGTTTGTATTTGTTTCCTAGTATGATTTGATAGCTTATTAGTAACCTTGACTATCACTAAGTGTTATATCTTTTTATTCTTGATGAACATATTTTATTCTCCTTATGTACACTGAGAGCATATACACCAGAGAGAAATTCCTTGTGTGTCCAATCACACTTGGCCAATAAAAAAAATTCTATTCTATTCTATTCTATTCTATTTTATTCTATTCTATTCTATTCTACTCTACCCTACTCTATTCTACCCTACCCTACCCTACCCTACCCTACCCTACTCTACTCTACTCTATTCTATTCTATTCTATTCTATTCTATTCTATTCTACTCTACTCTACTCTACTCTACTCTACTCTACTCTACCCTACCCTACCCTACCCTACCCTACCTTACCCTATTCTATTCTATTCTATTCTATTCTATTCTATTCTATTCTATTCTATTCTATTCTATTCTACTCTACCCTACCCTACCCTACCCTACCCTACCCTACCCTACCCTGCCCTATTCTATTCTATTCTATTCTATTCTATTCTATTCTATTCTATTCTATTCTATTCTATTCTACCCTACTCTACCCTACCCTACTCTACCCTACCTTACCCTACTCTACTCTATTATTTCTGAGCGGTGGTTGTCCAGTTTTTTTTCTTAAAATCCTCCAGCACCTACAACTTCGAAAGGCGAGCTGTTCCCGTGCTCAATTGTTAGGAACTTAAAATTTGCAATAGTCAAGTTTCTTCCCTGCCTGCTTGAAATAAAATCTGATTGTTTTGATTATTTGAAACCAACATGGATTGTTTTGACTCAAACATTTGTGAAAGGGCACAATAGGATACTTTGTAAACAAAACTGTCACTGCAAATGATAGACGTTGCAGAAGGCAAATATTGCTCTATTAACATACAGATCTATGATCACAACATGAAGAAATCAGAAGGAAGGCGAAGAGGACCGTACAAGCATAAGATGAAAAGACTCAAAAGCACATCAGAAACAATGCTTTTTAAATCACGCTGTGCGTAACATATTCTCTAATAGGTTTCTCAACCAATCTTCTTGAAGTCAAAAAAAAACCCAGCATGAAGCCTTAGCGTTACACGGAGCACGACAAATAAATGAAATAAGACTTCCACCTTGCCAACTGGTAACTTTTGAGGGCTCTTTGTAAAGGAACAGAATGCTCCTTCATTACATGCACAGAGTATTTCTGCACACCAAGCAAGAGAATTGTCATAAGAATTATTTTGCATGTCAATTTGTGCACACGTGATATGATGCCTACAGCAGATTGTTTTCTTCCCCGCCCCACCCCCCTTGCACTGTAGCTGGGCTTCTATGTGAGGACAGCAGGTGGTTGTGCTTCTCTTCAATATGCCATTTCACACACTGAGGGTTTACAAAATCAGGAATCAAATTGTTGGTTTGGACATTTCGGTTGTATTCACGCTGGCAAGCTGGATTGAATCGACATACCAAACAATGGAATGCAATTATCACGTTGATCGTTCTGAATCCAACTTTTGGGAAATTCACTTGGTAAATGAAAATGTGACTTCAATTGAAAGATGAGAGGGGATCTTGGAGTCCTAGTGGACAATCGTTTAAATGTGAGCCAGCCGTGTGCTGCAGCTGTCCAAAAAAGCCAACCCAGTTCTAGGCTGCATAAACAGAGGAATAGAATTAAGACCATGTGAAGTGTTAATACCATTTTATAATGCCTTGGTAAGGCCACACTCGGAATACTGCATCCAGTTTTGGTCGCCACAATGTGAAAAAGATGTGGAGCAGTGGTGAAATCCAAATTTTTACTACTGGTTTTGTGGGCATGGCTTGGTGGGCATGGTGTGGCTTGGTGGGCATGGCAGGGGAAGGATACTGCAAAATCTCCATTCCCACCCCGCTCCAGGGGAAAGATACTGCAAATCCCCATTCCCTCCCCACTCCTGGGGAACAGATATTGCAAAATCTCCATTCCCACCCCACTCTGGGTCCAGTCAGAGGTTATATTTGCTGGTTCTCCAAACTACCCAAAATTTCCGCTACCGGTTCTCCGAAATGCTCAAAATTTCTGTTACCGGTTCTCCAAAACCTGTCAGAACCTGCTGAATTTCTGATGTGGCAACTCTAGAAAGAGTGCAGAGAAGAGCAACAAAGATGATTAGGGAACTGAAGGCTAAAACATTAACACATCCCTTCCAACTCTGTTATTTTATTCTATTCTGAATTGTATGAATATGCACAGGTCCCAATGTGGTAGCTACCTGGAGAAGTCACTCCAATCGGCTCAGAATTGGACTCTGACTGGGCAAGTCAAGTTGGAATGTCTTTTTGTGAGTTTATCTAGAAAGTCTTTGAATCACTGACTTTTTAAATTAATATTTCTTGCTTTTAAAGCCTTAAGGTGCCCAAGGTTGTACAGTAGAGTCAGCTGAAGGCTAAATTATATCAATACATTTAAAAACCGGTCAATTGATGTTGTAACAAAAATAAAATAATCGAATTTTTTTCTCAATTCTGAGTTTGTATGCATTTACCTTTAAGGCTTGGTCTTGTGCAGCCTCAAAGCACCAGAAAGCAAGAGAAGAAGCAATGGATGGAAACTAATCAAGGAGAGAAGCAACCTGGAATTAAAGAGAAACTTCCTGACTGTGAGGACGATTGACCAGTGGAACAGAAGTTGTGGGTGCTTCATCACTGGAGGTTTTTAAGAAGAGATTGGACAGCCATTTGTCTGAAATGGTATAGGATCTCCTGCTTGAGCAGGTGGGTGGACTAAAAGACCTCTAAGGTCCCTTCCAGTTCTATTCGGATTCTGATTCTTCAATTTTCCTGCTGTTAGCCATTGCTTTCTGTTGTTGTAGTTTTGCCTGCTAGTTTTTATATGGATTGGTCATGAAGTACTTTGTCATGTCTTTTTTTCTAGTCTTCATTGGTTTTACTTGTAGGCTAGTGTGGTCTTCTCGAAACTCAGTAAAACATTTTGGTTTACTAAAGGGGTGAAATGCTCCCGGTTCGGTCTGGTTCACCTGAATCGGTAGTAAAAAAGGCTATTGGTTCACTGAACCAGTACTATAAAATGTTTTAAAAAATGTTCTGACGATCAGGTGAGCAACGCGCAATCATTGGAACTTTTTTTTTTACCTTACCTTTTTAGCATTTTTTTATTACCGGTTCAGGAAAAATGCTTTAAAAAAAAAAAGTTCCGAAGATCGCGTGTCGCTCAGGTGATCATCGGAACTTTTTTTTTTACCTTACCTTTTTTAGCATTTTTTTATTACCGGTTCAGGAAAAATGCTTTAAAAATAATAATAAAAAAAGTTCTGAAGATCGCGTGTCGCTCAGGTGATCATCGGAACTTTTTTTTTTTAATTTTTAGGAATTTTCTGGAGAACTGGTAGTAAAAATGCTTTTAAAAAGTAAAAAAAAAAAAGAGAGATTCTGATGATCACAGCTGTGCCGGGCGATTGTCAGAGCCTCTTTTTTACTTTTAAAAGCATTTTTCACAACCTATTTGCCCAAATAGGTTGTAAAAAATGCTTTTAAAAGTAAAAAAAAAAAATTGCGTGTCACAGCTGATCACACACATACACATACCCGCACGCTGTTCGTACTTACCCCATGTCTCCTTTTGGCATGCATTGAGCGCGTGCGCACACACCTTGCATTTGGTGCATGGTGTGCACTGTCCATGTATGTGCACAGTGTGCATTTGGCACACAGCACGAATTTGGTGTGCAGCACACATGCGCAGCCAGAAAACCAGTAGTAAACCGGTTCAGATTTTGAAGAGGAACCCAAATATAGATACCCTAAAAACTAGATATTACCAACCTGTATCACATATAGAAGTCGACGTGTCACATAAAAGCAGAAGTATATAGCTAGGCAGAGGGGTGGTGTTGCAAGCTTACTGGAAAGTACAGAAATATTTCTACATGCTGTTCTTTGTAACCTGTTTACCAGTCTGTTCCAGTAACATGATGTTGTAAGGAAAGGGTATCGAAAGTAACAGATGTATCAAGAGGATGTATGATATATTTCATATATGGACAGTTGTTTTCGATAACCAATTAGGCTAACTTCTTCTTTTCTATTACGATACTTTCTGTAACCAAAACTATAAAGAGAGATGCTTGGGCATTGCCCGAGGTTCAGACCTTGTTTTCCACATGAGTGGAGGTCTGTTCCTTTTTGCGCAAATAATTAAATAAATAATTCTTGTTTCTCTAATCCTTCATGGTCTTGTCTCCTCAATTGAAAACTTAAATTTTCTGCAACAATTTCACCACTCATTTACTAGCCTCTTCTTCACTGTCCTTCAGATATCCTTCTAAGACTCCTTTTTCTTTGTTAACTGACTGGTTTATTTACAACATTTCACAACCATCTATTTTCCTTGGTAAGCAGAGTTTGTCAGCACCGCTTTGTGGATGAAGGACATATTTTTCTGGTTTTCCTATCCCGGGCTTTTAGTTCTGCTTGAGTTCAGTCCACCAGCTTTGCATCTATTGATTGGAACTACTCAGGTGTTAATTGCCTTGATGGTATTTCCTCCGTTCAGTTTAGACATTCAGATCTTCTTCATTCTCCTGTTGTATTTGCTTCTAGCCTCCTTCTGATTCCAGTGTGCTTGATCAACTTTTCAGAACTCCTCATTGAAGGATTGGACTTCAGATAGACCAGGGCAGGGGTCTGCGGACTTGGCTCTTTTAAGACTTGTGGACTTCAACTCCCAGAGTTCCTCAGCTAGCAAAGCTGGCTGAAGAACTCTAGGAGTTGAAGTCCACAAGTCTTAAAAGAGCCAAGTTTGCAGACTCCTGACCTAGATGATTGAGAACCTCCGTAGACACCTGGACTGAAGATAATAAAGATCCATAGTCAGCTGTAAGACAAGCTAAAGATGGAGTTCTCATCTAAGTCTACTAATTCAGTTGACTATGGAACTGTATTTCAGCTGTATTTCAATAGGATGGATTTCCAGAGGAAAAAAAAATGCAGACTACAGGAACCCTGAAGACACAGATAAACCTCCAAGTGCTTCAAAGACCCTCTAAAAGGATGCAAATGACCAGCTGTTTGCAAGGAATATGGCTGAGGAATTCTGGGAGTTGAAGTCCACAAGTCTTAAAAGAGCCAAATTTGCAGACCCCTGGACGAGGGAATATAATAGCTGTAGAGATTCTCAGTCATCCAGCTCACAGTTTTTCCAAAGGTGCTTTTCCAGGAAGCAACTGGACTTTCTTGTTTTTTCTTCTGAAGATGTTTCGCTTCTCATCCAAGAAGCTTCTTCAGTTCTGACAGGAGACTGGAGAATGGGATGATTTATAATTCTTGCAGACAGCTGGTCCTTTGCATCCTTTTAGGAGGGTCATCGAAGCACTTGGAGGTGTGTCCTCAGAGTCACCTGAGTAGCACTTCCGGTTCCTGTAGCCTGCAATTTCTTTCCTCTGGAAATCCATTCTTACTCCCACACCATTCCAAGGGTGTTCATCCGAAATTGTATAGCTAAAAGTCTGTAGAGATTCTCTGTTACCCAGGTCATGGTTATCCCAAAGGTGCTTTTTTCAGGAGGCAATTGGACTTTCTTGTTTTTTTTCTTTTTCTTTTGAAGATGTTTGCTTCTCATCCAAGAAGATTCTTCAGCTTTGACAGGATAGTGGGGAATGGAAGGATTTATTGTATTTTCCGGAGTTATAAGATGCATCTTTTTCCCCGCAAAAAAGAGGGTGAAAATCTGGGTGCTTCTTATACTCCAAAGGTAGCCCCACCCAGCTTCTCAGATGGAGGTTTCAGAGGCTGGAAAAAGCATCAGAAATGGAGCTTCAGAAAAAAAGCCTTCAAACGGAGCTCCAGAAAAGAAGCTCCCAAACAGAGCTTTAGAGGCTTTTTTTCTTAAGTTCTGTTTCAGAGGCTTTCAAAGGCAGAAAAAAGTTTTTTTCTGAAATGAAGTTTCAGAGGCAGAAAAAAAAAAAGTAAAAAAAAAAAAAGCAAGGCACAAGCTCACAACCAAGGAACCTGTTGCTAAAATTCACCTCTGGGAACAGTTGATTGGGGGTATTCCAGGAGGCCGATCCACCTGCCAATCAGCTTTTTTCTTATTTTCTTCCCCATTCAAAAAATATGGTATATTCCTTGCAGACAGCTGGTCATTTGCATCCTTTTAGAGGGTCTTTGAAGCACTTGGAGGTTTATCTGTGTCCTCAGGGTCCTTCAAAGGGTCCTTCAAAGGAAAAAAAAAACAAGAAAGTCCAGTTGCCTCCTGGAAAAGCACCTTTGAGACAACAGCAGTGGTAGTTTCCACTATATGTAGGGGTAAAGATAAAGGTAAACGTTCCCCTCGCACATATGTGCTAGTCGTTGCCGACTCTAGGGTGGCAGTGCTCATCTCCGTTTCAAAGCCGAAGAGCCAGCGCTGTCCGAAGACGTCTCCGTGGTCATGTGGCTGGCATGACTCAATGCCAAAGGCGCATGGAACGCTGTTACCTTCCCACCAAAGGTGGTCCCTATTTTTCTACTTGCATTTTTACGTGCTTTCGAAACTGCTAGGTTGGCAGAAGCTGGGACAAGTAACGAGAGCTCACCCCTTTACAAGGCAGCACTAGAGATTCGAACCGCTGAGCTGCCGACCTTTCGATCAACAAGCTCAACGTCCTAGCCCCTAGCCCCTGCTCTGTAGGGGTAGCCCCCATTAAATTTCTCAAGGTCTTCCCCTGCATGCTTGGAAGATGTGTTTCAAAAGATGTGATCTAAGTGCCAAAGCCCACTGCAAATACATAGCAAAAAAGGCTCTAAAAGTTGTAAACCTAATCTTGCATAGCTTCTTTTCCAAAAACACCACACTACTAACCAGAGCATATAAAACATTTGCTAGACCAATTCTAGAATACATCTCACCTGTTTGGAACCCTCACCATATCTCTGACATCAATACAATTGAACGTGTCCAGAAATATTTTACAAGAAGAGTTCTCCATTCCTCTGAAAACAACAAAATACCTTATCCCACTAGACTTGAAATCCTAGGCTTAGAAAACTTGGAACTCCGTCGCCTTCGACAAGACCTAAGTTTAACTCACAGAATCATCTATTGTAATGTCCTTCCTGTCAAAGACTACTTCAGCTTTAATTGCAATAATACAAGAGCAACCAATAGATTTAAACTTAATGTCAACCGCTTTAATCTAGATTGCAGAAAATATGACTTCTGTAACAGAATCATCAGTGCTTGGAATACTTTACCTGACTCTGTGGTCTCTTCCCATAATCCTAAAAGCTTTAACCAAAAACTTTCTACTATTGACCTCACCCCATTCCTAAGAGGACCATAAGGGGCGTGCATAAGCGCACAAACGTGCCTACCGTTCCTGTCCTATTGTTTTTCTTTTCTTCTATACCTTTATATACTATATAACCTTTCTGTATGATAGTTACATATATTGTTGTGACAAAATAAATAAATAAATAAATAAGTATTACTCATCCAGGAAGGTTGACATTGTGTAATGCGTGAAATGGCCAGAAGGGAGACATACTAGAAATTTGATTCAATTCACATGAGAAAGATTTTTTCCTACATCCATAGTGTTAGGATGACAGTGTGCGATATCTAATTTCTTAGCACTACTAAAAACACACCCGAGCCTCCATCTTTCAAAAACATGTTACCAGATTCTATTCCCACTGCTGTCTGTATTTTATATTACACAGACAGCTGCCTTGAGCTTCAGATGTTAAGGAAAAAAAATAGAGTACGAAAACACATTAGCATGTCCCACTGCATAAACCACTTGTCCCCTTCATGCCAATAATCAATGAACTGTGTTTAGCATTTTCTGGATGGCTTGCTAAGATCATACCCAATAGAAGCCACAGTGATACTGCCACCTTTTAATTTGATCTCCATATTCCCTGACTTCTACTAAATGGAGGATAATATCGCACTATCTATTTTCATTAGATACCTTTTCATCCGAATGTCACTGCACGCATCCCTCTTTTATGTATATTATGTAAATGCAATTTGCAGGGTCTAGAGCAGCGGTTCTCAACCTGTGGGTCGGGACCCCATTGTGGGTCGAATGGCAATTTGCCAGGGGTCACCTAAGACCATCGGAAATATGGGAAATATACTTGCGAGTCGAAGAATCGCGCTCCAATGGTTGACTCCACAAGCCAGCTGCAGGCTCTTCAAATCGCTAGCCGAATTCGGCTTCAGGCGCGATGAATTAAAAAAGAGAGAAATCTTTGCTCTGATGTCTCCCTCTCAAGCCAGCTGCAATCACTCCCAATCGCTAGCCTAATCTGGCTTCAGGCACGATAAACTTAATAGGGGAGGAGTCTCCGCTTTAATGCCTCCGTCCTCAAGGCAATCGCAAGCAGTTCAGATCGCTAGCCAATACAGCTTCAGGCGCGATAAATTCAAAACGAAAATAATTTTACGGCTGGGGTCGCCACATCGTGGGGAATTGTATTAAAGGGGTCGCAGCACTATTGGCGTGTCCCACTCCTCCGCTGACGGCCGGGTCAGGGAAATCCGAATCAGGCGTGCCTCTGCAGCTCTGCCAAAGTCCTAGCAAAGTTCTCAGGGCAGGCAGGAGACCAGAAAGTGACTTCAGCAAGATATGTTTAGACTCTGTCTGACTCAGAGAATGCCAGAAAGCAGGTCCTTTATATAGGCCATGGGGTGTGGCTCCATGACTCAGCACTTATCCAGGCCTGCCCCTCCCTTCCTTCTGTTGCCTCCGTCTATCAAGTCTTCTGACGCGGGTCACTCCAGTCTGCAGCTGTTGGCAATTGACCTCCCTCAGGCTCACATGCTGTGGAGGAGGGGGAGGGGTCTAGTTGCTCCGTTTGCCTGGGCATGGAGCCAGAGCTGGGGGCTGGAGGTATTTCTTCCTCTTCAGCCTGTCTGGGCATGGAGCCAGAGCTGGGGCCGGGAGGCATACTAGGACATTCCTCCATGTTCAGAAGCAGATAAGAAGGCCCCGGCTGTGGTGAGATTGGACGAGACACAACAACTATAAAGTTTGAGAACTACTGGTCTAGAGCCTGTTGCACGTCGACCTTGCCAGATTGTTGAGCTGGGAAAAAAACCAAAGCACCCTGAATCCCTCTCTAACCATGAAAGAAAAGAGTAGCGTTCAACTCATTAACATTCTGAATGACCAGAATAACACGATACCTTAACACACAAGTGCCCCATTTTCACAGAATGTTCTGACCATTAAGAGGGGGGGGGGAATCCAATAACTCATTTGGTGACAAAGATTTTAATGAGAGGGGAAAGCAGCATAACATAAATCAGTTTGACACAAATGCTTAAAAAAAAAATTGAAGAACCAAGAAAAAGAAAGGAGGGGTGGAGAGGAAGAACAAGAAAGGAGAAGAATTCACCCCAGTCTCATTAGTCTGATGATTTTAAACCTGTGGTTTTATTGCAGTGCTGTAGTCCAACATTGGAGAGAGTTGTACTAATTTGTCAAGCAGTCCAACTAATAAAGCAATACAGAAGCTGGAGAGAGAGAGGGAGAGAGGGAGAGAGAGGAGGAGAGAGAGAGGGAGAGAGAGAGGGAGAGAGAGAGAGGGAGGGAGGGAGGGAGAGAGGGAGGGAGAGAGGGAGGGATGAAGAGAGAAGGAGAAATTATTTAGATTCTCCAGCAAACAAATGAATTTTAAAAAAAAAACAACTTCTGTATTATAGTTCTCTGTTCTTCAAGAAGTGATACTTATATCCTTCCCATCTTATTTAGGGGATGTGGCTTGCTGATCTGAAGCTGCATGGACTGCTCTGACCTGATGCCTTGCGTTTGGTTTATAACCAGACAAAAGAGGAATTCCAGACTGCAATCTTGAAGTTCTTTGAAGGACCTCTAAACTCCCCAGGTTGAGCTGATTGAAACCAAAGTGAAATACAGGAGCAGAGGTGGGTCAAAACCGTAAATAAAATGTAAAAGGAAGATGTCAACCAGTTTGCCTCTTCTATAAGCTGTAGTTCGAGCTTATAGCAAATAAAATATGACTGTTGTTGCTGCTGTTACTTTTTCTGTTTCTTGAATCGCCAATACAATGAGATTAAAGAAATTAACTGCAAGAGTTTTCCATGAACAGTGATATCAGAGAGAGGGGGGAGGGAGGGAGGGAGAGAGAAAGAATAAAGAAAGAGAGAGAGAGAGAATAAAGAAAGAGAGGAGAAAAAAGAGAGAGGAGAGAGAAAGAAGAGATAGAGATGGAGAGAGACAGAGATGGAGAGAGACAGGGAGGGATGGAGAGAGACAATGAGAGTGAGAGTGAGAGAGAGAGATGGGGAGGGAGAAGAGAGAGAATAAAGAAAGAGAGGGAGAAAAAAGAGAGATAAGAGAGAGATAAGAGATGGAGATGGAGAGAGACAGAGATAGAGAGAGACAGGGAGGGATGGAGAGAGACAATGAAAGTGAGAGAGAGGGGGGGAGGGAGGAGGAGAGAGAATAAAGAAAGAGAGGGGGGAACGAGAGAGAGAAGAGAGAGAGATGGAGAGATAGGGATGGAAAGAGAGAGAGATGGAGAGAGACAGAGAGGGATGGAGAGAGACAATGAGAGTGAGAGTGAAATATGGGGAGGGTGGGAGGGGGGAGAGAGAGAGAATAAAGAAAGAAAGAGAGAATAAAGAAAGAGAGGGAGAAAAAAGAGAGAGAAGAGAGAGAGAAGAGATAGAGATGGAAAGAGACAGAGATGTAGAGAGACAGGGAGGGATGGAGAGAGACAGAGAGGGATAGAGAGAGTGAGAGTGAGAGTGAGTGAGAGAGAGAAGATCTAACAATAACAAAGCTCTGCCTCTTCCAAAGCTTCGAGAACAATTAGCCCAGAAAATAGGAATCAAACAAGATATTTAAGCTGTCCCAAAATTATTTGATTGTAAGATTTCTAATGATGATGGATGAGAGGAAAGAAGAATTATTTAATCTTCAAAACTACTTAAAACTATGTGTTTTGAACGCACACACACACAAACAGAGTTGATTAAAAATTGCTAATTTATATTACTATCCCAGATTTTCACCTAAGTATATCTAGATCACTAAATCAATGTCATAAAATGGAATTATGGAAAAAATGGAGTGATACTTATAGCTTCCAATAGCTGGAAGATATTTATATGTGTATTTTGCACGTACTATATGTTGAATTCCCCACCCCCACCCCCACTTTCAATATTTACTGGAAGAATCAAAAGAGGTCTCTACACAGGCCTTCACATTTCATTTAAAAGTGAGAAGCCAATGTAATTCACGAAATAACTCTAGGAAAAGGGCATTGCATAAACTTTGTTGAACTCAAGTGTCACACAGGTTGAATTGCTTATCTTCTCAAAACAATTTTGCCTTTGTAGGCTTCTCCCTGGCTGAGCGCCAAAGAATGGAGGCCTTTGAACTCTGGTGCTAGAGAAGAATTCGGCAAGTCCTTTGGACTGCAAGGCGATCAAACCGGTCAGTCCTAGAGGAGATCAACCCTGCTTGCTCTTTAGAAGGCCAGATCCTGAAGATGAAACTCAAATACTTTGACCACCTAATGAGAAGGAAGGACTCACTGGAGAAAAGCCTAATGCTGGGAACGATGGTGGGCAAAAGAAGAAGGGGACGACAGAGAAAGAGGTGGTTGGATGGAGTCACTGAAGCAGTCACCGTGAGCTTAAATGGACTCCAGAAGATGGTAGCGGTCAGGAAGGTCTGGAGGAAGGTCTGGAGTTGCCCATAGGGTCATAATGGCTTGGACACGACTTCACAACTAACGACAGCAACAAGACTTCTCTCACCAATTCAAACATTAAGGAAATTCCAGATTTCTTTGGATGGCAACATTTTTGGCTAATTAAATAAGAATACGCCAAGTTTCCATACACTGAACTCATCTAAAATAAATGATACATTCTTCTCAATTCTGAAGATTGAGGTAGCATGGAACTTCTGCCAACTGAAAAAAAAAATAGAGAAATAAATTTAGAAGACATATACATGTTCAACATTCAATACCAAGGGTTTTCTTTTGTTTGTTTTTTTGGTTTTATCACAATTCTTCCAACATTGCTACGAGCAGAAACCTTTAGATGCTCTCCAAATTAGCTTTAAGTGAAGTGCAATTTCAGTGAAAACTCTGAGCTTGCAAATGCCACTGATTTCATTTGAAATTAATTCTAAGGAAGTGAGGTTTAAAATGGGAACCTAGCTGCCTGTGTGGATAGTTACGCTTACAATGCTGAGAAAGTGGGTAGCAAATTCCCGTTGATTCCTTACTTGAGTCTTGGAAACAGGTTTATATGTTTTTGAGGGTTTTTTTAAAAAAAAGATCCAGTCTTGATTCTTCTGTATTGATCTAACTTTAGCCAAGTGGCCCTTTCTTTCATTTCTAGGCAAGGTATGTTGTGGCCCACCGGCAGTCTGTGGAACTGGCAGCAAAGTCAGACAGTGAGGAGGCTGGGGAGGAACATGGGGCAGTCCTGGAGTTTGGGGAAGGTTGGGACGAGGGCTCTGTGTCTCAGGCAGAGATGGGGCCAGGGCCATCTGGGAGTTACATGCTGACTCTGGAGCCTCTGGAGTCTGACGTCAGCAAGGCAGAGGAACAGGGGGAGCCTGTTCCCAGTGCACGCATGCACAGAGCTGCCAGAAGACAAGAACAGTTAAGACAAAAGGGGCAACTTGGGAGTAAGGCTTGGAGATGATTGGCCCCTCCCAGAAGACATAAAGGAGGAGCAAAGGCACGTGAGCCTTTACAGGAACGTCTTCTCGTCCAATCCCCTGCTTCAACAGGGGACTCTATACCCATGATGGCGAACCTATGGCACATGTACCAGAGGTGGCACACAGAACTCTTTCTGTAGGCATGCATGCCGTTACCAGATGCTCTTCTGGGTTCCATGGTGCACATGTGCATTGGCCAGCTGCTCTCTTCTGGGTTCGGAGGTTCTGGCATGCATGCTCCAGTTTTAGCACGTCATTTCATATACCATTTCAGACAGGTGGCTGTCCAGTCTGTTCTTAAAAGTCTCCAGTGATGGAGCAGCCACAACTTCTGAAGGCAACTTCTGTTCTTCTGGTTAATTGTTCTCAGTGTTAGGAAATGTCTTCTTAGTTCCAGGTTGGTTCTCTCCTTGATTAGTTTTCATCCATCGTTTCTTGTCTTGCCCTTTGGTGCTTCGGAAAATAGGTTGACCCCTCTTGTTGACCGGCATTTGTGAGAAATGGTGTAGGGTCTCCTGCTCGCGCTAGAAGTTGGATTAGTTGACCTACAAGGTCCCTTCCAACTCTGTTAATCTGTTAAATCTTCTTTGTGGCAGCTGCTCAGATACTGGAAGACTGCTATCATCTCACCCCTAGTCCTTCTTTTCACTAAACTAGAGATACCAATTCCTGCAACCGTTCTTCATAAGTTTTAGCCTCCAGACTCCAAACCATTTTTGTTGATCTTCTTTCCCCTCTTTCCAGAGTCTCAACATTTTTTTTTTGTGGCGACCGAAACTGGATGCAGTATTCCGAGTGTGGTCTTACTAAGGCTTTATAAAAGTGGTACTAACCCTTGGTGTGATCTTGCTTCTATCCCTCTATTAATGCAGGATTGGAATTGGGATTTTTTTTTTTTTTGCCTTGGCTCAAATCATTAATAATTTTTTGGTGGTCCAAGTAAACCACCTACGATCACCATTGGTGCAAGTTGATCCATCTGCTGCATTTGATGCACTCAATCATCGAATTCAGTGGTTTTGTGCTACTTCAGCTTTCTTGGCATTGTTTCCTTAGTGATTTCAGATGTTCTTGGTTTTATGAAATGATTCTCTTTTCCTTTCTCAGTGGGAGTCCCTCATAGCTCAGTGTAGGGTCTCATGCTTTTCTCTATAAATCCTTCTGTTCGTGTCCTTGTTTTTATCTTCCCAGTTCCATTATCAAAACCCACTCTTATTGCTTTAAGGTTTATTTTCTGGAGCTACCTAAAGACAGGATGTGCTCCTACTGTTGTAAATTTACTCTAGACAACACAGAGAATATTATATTCCATTCCAGTCAATTCTTCTTCCCTCCTCCACATTCTTCCTTGTTGTTTCATGCCTGTCAGTTAGAAGAAAACTGGGAAACCAACGATAGCAATAGACTACCTTTAAAGTCTTTCATTTAAAAACATGGATTAAAATAGGTTAAAATCATGTAATGAACATGAAGTGCACTCGGAGACTTCAGCTAGTCCAGAATGCAGCTGCGCGGGTGATTGAGGGAGCACCACGTTGCTCCCGGGTAACACCACTCCTGCGCAGTCTGCACTGGCTACCTGTGGTCTTTCGGGTGTGCTTCAAGGTTTTGGTTATCACCTTTAAAGCGCTCCATGGCTTAGGGCCCGGGTACTTATGGGACCGCCTGCTGTTACCCTATGCCTCCCACCGACCCGTACGCTCCCACAGAGAGGGTCTCCTCAGGGTGCCGTCCGCCAAGCAATGCCGGCTGGTGGCCCCCAGGGGAAGGGCCTTCTCTGTTGGAGCACCTACTCTCTGGAACGACCTTCCCCCCGGTTTGCGCCAAATATCTGACCTTCGGACCTTTCGCCGGGAATTAAAAACTCATTTATTCATTCAAGCGGGACTGGACTGATTTTTTAGACTTTTTAAATTTCTAAATTTTAATTTTAAATTTTTAAATCTTCTGTAATTTTATATGGGGTATTTTAGGTTCGTCAATTTGACGGTTTTAATTCGGCCATCATTGAATAAGTATTTTAAATTGATTTTTAACTTTGTATATTTATTGTTTTTTATCTTGGCTGTACACCACCCTGAGTCCTTCGGGAGAAGGGCGGTATAAAAGTTTAATTAATAAATAAATAAAATAAATAAATTTTCAGGATCTGTTAGCTCAAATGTATCCTTTATAATGTCATAAAATGGATTTTTTTTCTGTTTAAAAAGAAGGGGAGGAGGAGAAACAAAGGCTTCAAATGAAAGTAGTACAATTTATTTCAGATGCAAAGAGAAGTGAATGATGCTTATAGAGATGCAGAACTGGGCCGCCCAGAAAGATATATCCAAACTGACAATCAGGAGGAATACAAACTGTCAATCAGGAGGAATAATAATAATCATCAGAAATCATGTTCTTGGACAGAGAATTTATTCACCATAAAACAAATACATGTCATCCAGGATTGAGAGAGAAAGAGAGAGAGGGAGAGAGAGAGAGAGAGAGAGAGAGAGAGAGAGAGAGAGAGAGAGAGAGAGAGAGAGAGAGAGAGAGAGAGAGAACAATAAAAGAAAACAGGGATTATGCTGAGTCAGCCCCATAAAACCATAGACATTGATGTCACGACATTTTAATAATGTCCCATAGAAAGACGACAGGCAATGCATCCAGTCTGGCCAAAGAAAGAACCATGGCAAAAATACATGCTGAGTTTTCACCCAGTTAGAGTGGGATTAAAGTACCTCAGGCTTTGTTCATACAACTGTAGTAATTTGGAGTCTTTTTCTTGTGAAACCAGTCAGGGCAACCTGGTCTACCCAAATATTTGGAATGGAGCAGACTGCTTCTGCTTTCACCTTTCAGCCCCAATACAGAAGCCTGCACAGACAGTCGCTTACGCATCAAACTACTAATGGAAGTAGCCAGAGTTCGAATCTTAGAAAGGGTGTGGCTAGCTGACAAGAGCTAAATAGCTTGAAATCGATCAATACTAGTCTCCCTTTATTTCTTTGTCAGTAAAATATAAATTCAACAGTAGTAATTTGAGTGTAATAATGTCTCAAATCAGTGATGGGATTTAGCCATTTCGCACCACTTCAAGAGAACCGGTTGTTATCTATCTATCTATCTATCTATCTATCTATCTATCTATCTATCTATCTATTTATTTTTGTCACAACAGTATACGCAAACATTGACACAAAACAACACATCATATAAACATATATATAAGCAAAAGTATGCAACAACTATATTAATTTGATAGAATAGAATAGAATAGAATAGAATAGAATAGAATAGAATAGAATAGAATAGAATAGAATTTTTTATTGGCCAAGTGTGATTGGACACACAAGGAATTTGTCTTGGTTCATATGCTCTCAGTGTACATAAAAGAAAAGATACGTTCATCAAGGTACAACATTTACAACACAAATGATGGTCAATATATCAATATAAATCATAAGGATTGCCAGCAACAAGTTACAGTCATACAGTCATAAGTAGAAAGAGATGGGTGATGGGAACGATGAGAAGATGAATAGTAGTGCAGATTTAGTGAATAGTTTGACAGTGTTGAGAAAATTATTTGTTTAGCAGAGTGATGGCCTTCAGGGAAAAACTGTTCTTGTGTCTAGTTGTTCTGGTGTGCAGTGCTCTATAGCGTCATTTTGAGGGTAGGAGTTGAAACAGTTTATGTCCTGGATGTGAAGGATCTGTAAATATTTTCACGGCCCTCTTCTTGATGAAAGGGAACAATAGGACAGGAATGGTAGGCACTTTTGTGCTCTTCTGCACGCCCCTTATAGTCCTTTTAGGAATGGGGTGAGGTCAATAGTAGACAGTTTTTGATTGAAGTTTTCGTGATTTTGAGAAGAAACCACAGAGTCAGGTAGTGAGTTCCAAGCATTAACAACTCTGTTACAGAAGTCATATTTTTCTGAACAATTTGGCAAACTGATTGTTGGAAGGAATCATTAGGGCAGAGAACCAGTTGTTAAATTACTTGAATCCCACCACTGTCTCAGATACAGATACAGATTAACAGAGTTGGAAGGGACCGTCTAGTCCAACCCCACCCAACCCACCCAATGAGATCCTACACTGTTTCTGACAGATGGCAGTCCAGTCTCTTCTTGAAAGCTTGCATTGATGAAACTCCCACATTGAAGGCAACTCCTCTTCCATGGGTTGATGGTTCTCACCGTCAGACAATTTCTCCTTATTTCCAGGTTGAATCTCTCCTTGTTCAGTTTCCATCCATTATTCCTTGCCTGGCCTTCGGGTACCTTGGAAAATAGCTTGACCCCTCCCTCTCTGTGGCAGCCCTCAAATATTGGAAGACTGCTATCCTGTCTCCCCTGGTCCTTCACTTCGCTAGACTAGCCATGCCCAGGTCCTGCAACCATTCATCATCTCAGTGAAGATCTGGAAGCATTGAGTTAAAGGAGGAGAATGACTCCTCTGCATGTCCTTGCTTTTAGTGCTTTCTTTAAATTGCTTTGTAATGTTCCATTTAAGCTAAGTAAAATGTGAGGGTAACCATAAATGTGCTTTTTTTAAAAAGAAGAAGAAGAAAAAAAGACGTCCCAGACATTTATGGAAGTGAAACCGGTCGGGTTGTTGGGAAAAGTTGCCACCGCAAGCCTCGTGGTGGTTGGGAAAGATGACATTCAATGTGGAATCAAGTGATTTCTCTCTACTAAAATGTACCGTAGACGTTTTAATAGGACGACAGATGGCTTCTGCAAGATCTAGACTCTTTAAAAAGAAATGGCCGGGCAGCTTTCCAAGCGGTGTCAGTGGGGCCTGTCTTAAAAGGCTGCATAAGTAGGAACGAAAGGAGGTTGTGACAAGCGTTTTAGCAGGAGGTGCAGTTACAGACTATGAGAATCGTAATCTGGAAATGTCAACTGATAGACAACTTTGGGGATCAATTTCCCAGCCCAGTTGCTGCGTACAGCTTGATGTTTCTAAATATGTAAATCGGTGTGAGCAGGAGGAAAAGGAATGGTGTCGTGCAGAACCTGTTGATTTCGCAAAAAAGTCTCGTTCTGACTGTTGTGACATTTATAGAACAATAATTGGGAATTCAAGGAAAGAGTTGTTTCCCCAAGTTTAACTTCAACCCTGGGCCTTCCGTATACATCATTCTTGGTTTCCAGGTAAAATGCCCCGTTGCCTGCCTTTTGCTGGCTTGCAAACAGGAACGCAACAAATACCTGGGTTGCGTTGCGTTGCTTTGCTTTGCTTTGCTTTGCTTTGCTTTGCTTTGCTTTGCTTTGCTTTGCTTTGCTTTGCTTTGCTTTGCTTTGCTTTGCTTTGCTTTGCTTTGCTTCAAAATTTATTTTGGGACCTACCTGCACAGATGCACACGTTTTTACTCATAATTGTGGGGAATTGAAATGAGCCGTAAATTCCACTTCTTTTCTTTTGGACAGACAAGAAAGGAAAATAAAATGAGTTGCATGTTTTCTTATCTGTAGGATGCCTTCCCGTTTGGAGAATGGGAGAAGAACTACTAGTCATTGGCCAACCGTGAATGGCTGCTTGAAGCAAGTGGTAAGGGATTTAAAAATCTGGTCTCTTTTGATACAACTTGATGATGATGATGAAAAAGGAGGAGGAGGAGGAGGAGGAGGAGGAGGAGGAGGAGGAGGAGGAGGAGAAGAAGAAGAAGAAGAAGAAGAAGAAGAAGAAGAAGAAGAAGAAGAAGAAGAAGAAGAAGAAGAAGAAGAAGAAGAAGAAGAAGAAGAAGAAAGAGAGAGGGAGATAGAGAGAGACAGATTAGATATTGCTAGATGGTAGATATATATATATAGCTAGGTGTGTGTTTGTGTGAGAGTGTGTGTGTGTGAGTGTGTGTGTGAGAGAGATGATAGATTATCATCTATCATCTCTCTCACACACTCACACTCACACAAGCACAAGCACACACCTAGCTATATATATCTACCATCTAGTAATATCTAGTCTGTCTATAGACTGATATATGATAGATAAATAGATAGGTAGGTAGGTAGGCAGATAGATAGATAGATAGATAGATAGATAGATAGATAGATAGATAGATAGATAGATAGATAGATAGATAGATAGATAGATAGATAGATAGATAGATAGATAAATGATAAATAGAAGATAAATAGATAGAGAGATATAAATTTAAAGAAAATATTTGTAGCTCAGAGTTAAGATGGTCATGATCATGATACCTAGTTTGGGTAATGAATTAGATCAGCTACTTTCAAGTTTATGAGTTATCATTGGCCAACAATAAATGGCTGTTTGAAGTAAATGGTGAGGGATTTAAAAATCTGGTCTCTTTTGATACAACTTTCTGATGACGAAAGTGAGCAAGGGAAACAAAAAAAAGATTAGATAGACTAGATATAGCTAAAATATAGATAGATATAGATAGAAGAGAGAGAGAGAGAGAGAGAGAGAGAGAGAAGATGGATGAATGGATGGATAGGGATAAGGAAAGAGACAGAGAGATATGAGAGAGAGAGAGATAGGGAGAGAGAGATGATAGAAAAATGATAGATAGATAGATAGATAGATAGATGATAGAAGATAGATAGATAGATGATAGATAGATAGATAGATAGATAGATAGATAGATAGATAGATAGATAGATAGATAGATAGATAGATAGATCATAGATTTCCTGGTACATGGAATTAGTTCTCTACTGCCTGCCATAAGGAAGTTTTTCATCTCTATAACGTGGCCTATTCTCTTCTTATTTCCTGGTGGTACCTCTGGTGGCCTTCTTTAGTCTTTCTGGGATCAGTTAAGGTCAGCTAAATGCTTTCGGCTTATTCCTGGATTGAAGCTTTGGAAAGTGTAGAAAGTTTTTGAAGACCTTGGGCCTTACTGCCTCTGAACAATCAAATCACTCTGAATCTATAGGAACATCCAGATTCAGTTCTGCTCACTGTAGGTGAAAGTCTTGACTCATCTCAGTGGATATTCCAAATCTCTCCAAAGGACCTTCATCCAGGTCATGCTTCATCTCAAAATAAGGAGCTCTGACTCTGGCTAAGCAAAGCATGAAAAATCAAGAAAGGTGCAGGTGATTGCTCGAAGGAGGGTTGAACAATGAAAGACAAATATCCCTTGACTACTTCATTCAACAAGTGTAAAAATAATTCCATCAATAAGAATGTATCTCTAAGTCTCCACTCCTTTGAAAGGAATACATCAGATAAATGTTCACTCAAAGACTTCATTCTTCTTCTTCCTCCTCCTCCTCCTCCTCCTCCTCCTCCTCCTCCTCCTCCTCCTCCTCCTCTTCTTCTTCTTCTTCTTCTTCTTCTTCTTCTTCTTCCTCCCCCTCCTCCTCCTCCTCCCCCTCCTCCTCCTCCTCCCCTCTCCCCTCTCCCTTCCCCCTTCTTCCTTCTTCTTTTCCACTCACCCGCAAAAACATGGGTATCTGCTGTATCTGCAAGAAATTTAAAGTGAGTGAGTGAGAGAGAAGTGAATAGTAATAAAATGCTTATTATTCTCACTGAGCCATTGCACTGTTGTTTTGTATGTCACTGGGTAGTTGTATGTGTTTATAAATACTTTTATTGCATGTGCTGTTGTAGGCAGCTATATTCATAGTCAGTCGTTGTTCATTAATTTCCTCCAAATGGCTAGTAAGCAATGAATTCCATTAAAATTAAAAGGTCTCATTTTCCAGTAACTAAATTTAGGGATATTTATGATTGAAAATAATGATGTCTTCCAACTCAGAATAAAATACAATCATGTATGCAGAATCGAGAGATCAGGGGTGATTTTAACTCAGTCCAGTTGGGATTTGCTTTATGATCTGAATTTTAGTATGCTGGAAAGTTTGAATGTATGTGTGTGTGTGTGTGTGTGTGTGTGTGTGTGAGAGAGAGAGAGAGAGAGAGAGAGAGAGAGGGGGGGGGGAGGGAGGGAGGAGTAGGGAGAAGAAGTTACATAGAGCATTAACATAAAATTGCATCTTTTGATGGCCACTCTTTCAATTCTTTTAAGGGAGTCTTTTAAGGGACGTGGTGGCCCAGTGGCTAAGATGCTGAGCTTGTCAATCGAAAGGTCGGCAGTTCATCCCTAGTGCCACGTAATGGGGTGAGCTCCCGTTACTTGTCCCAGCTTCTGCCAACCTAGCAGTTCGAAAGCAGGTAAAAAATGCAAGTAGAAAAATAGAGACCACCTTTGGTGAGAAGGTAACAGAATCCCGTGCGCCTTTGGCGTTGAGTCATGCCGGCCACATGACCACGGAGACGTCTTCGGACAGCGCTGGCTCTTCGGCTTTGAAACGGAGATGAGCACCGTCCCCTAGAGTCGGCAATGACTAGTACATATGTGCGAAGGGAACCTTTACCTTTACCTTTTAATTAACTACATTCAAGTTCGACACCATTGCTAATGTACGACTGTGCATATTTCATAACAGAGCAACTCTTGCAATCATTTGTTTGCATGCCACTGTTTTGAGTGAGATTGGACATGGAAAGAGTGTTTGACATATATTCACTTCCTCCCTCAAATTTTACTGTTGTTGTTTTCTCTGCAAACCGTTCATTTATTCATTCACCATTCTGAGTTGGTTCTTTTTCAGTAACCTAAGCAAAATTTTCCTTTGTCTTGGCTTCACAACATTTTCTCAACATTAATTTCTTTAACAGAAATAGTATTAGAATTGTACTAGGATTTTACTTAGATATCCAGCTTTGTTTATTTACCTCTCTAGCAAATTATTTACAATTAACTCCTTTTTTACATATATAGAACTATGTATGTATGTATGTAGTATGGAGAGAGAAAGAGAGAAAAAGAGAGAGAGAGAGAGAGAGAGAGAGAGAATATCTATAACTGTATCTATATCTATATATTCTTCTCCCCATTTCTTATCTTTGAAAGCAATATATGTTGGCCTTTCGCTAAATATGGTTGTTAGTATATTAAGACAACATCCCTGTAGAAACAAAGGAAGAATATCATGGGACAACTATATCTTAATTCTTCATTGAATCCTTGATTATCCTTCCCTCAATTTAAGCTGTAGGGCTTCTTTTGATAAATGAAAATCTACAATTTTTGTTGTACAGTATGCAAATCCATAGAGTTTCCAGCAAATTGTACAGTTTTCTACAGTAGGTCAAGAACTTCAAGAACTCATAAAGCTTACGGATACTGTAATTATGAAGCAAATAGTGTAGATGTTGCTACTATTACCATCTTACTTACTTTGACTTTCTCCCTGAGCTGCTCCTTCAAGTGTCAACACTTTCTTCTGTCTTGTCATCTTTGATCTGATAGTTTTTGGAAGGATGGGCCCATCTGTTTGATCACATATGATTGAAAAGAGTTTAAACGTTATGAACAATGTATTATGAGCAAAGCAGGGTGTATTTTTATTCAGAAAATGTTAAAAAATGACCATTTTTAGGATAACTTTTATAAGCATCAGCATGGTATCAATGAAACATCTATCCATATTTCTTTCTCTACAATCAGCTATATCGGTTTCTATATCTACATATATGTTATCTTGTTGTGAACTGAAATAAATCAGAAGGTTGTTACTCCTTTTTTTTCCTAGGATGGCTGACAATAAGAGCATTCTCTTCTCAATGAAACGATTCCTGTAGACGAATTGCAAGGCCTGATTAGACAAATTAATATAATATTGTCTTTGGAGCAAGGGTAAAATCCAGCAGGTTCTGACAGGTTCTGGAGAACTGGTAGTGGAAATTTTGAGTAGTTCGGAGAACTGGTAGTGAAAATTTTGAGTAGTTCGGAGAACCAGTAATGAAAATTTTGAGTAATTCAGAGAACCGGCAAATGTCATCTCTGGCTGGCCCCACAGTGGGATGGGAATGGAGATTTTGCAGTATCCTTTCCCTGCCACGCCCACCAAGCCACACCACATCCACCAAGCCATGCCCACACCTACCAAGCCATGCCCACAACACCGGTAGTAAAAAAAAATTGGATTTCACCACTGGTTTGGAGTGCAAAACCGTGAGTAATAATCAGTATTGCAAAGCCAACGAAGAAGCCATTACTTATTGTGGAAAGAGGTCTGCCCCCAATCACGATTCAAACCTTGTAAATGATTTCTACTTGTGTGGTGTGTCTCTTTCTGCTGGCATCTGAATGAGCATCTGCGTTTTTATAAAAGAAAATACCTTGAGGTTATAAAAAGAACATCTGGAAGGATTTCAGTCTTCTTCATTTATTCTGCTTCCTACACATTTCCGGCTTAAGAATAAAGCTTTTGAAAAGCGTAGCTTTAAAGGTTTCTGTGGGTGGTTTCTGTCAGCCTCCGGCCCCTCCAACAGCTGAATCAGATGACGAGGAGGCGTGGGAACCAGGGTCAGCATCAAGGCAACCTGGGGGCTCCGAGGGGGAAGAAGGAATGGAGCTGGCAGAGAGAGAGAGAGAGAGGGACAGAGGCAGAGCCTGAGCCGACTGTCAGCCCTCAGATGAAGCATCAACAGCTTCCAGGTCTGGAAGTGGCTGATGAGGAAGAGGAGGAACAGTGGGTCCAGTGCCTGACGCGCGAATGTGCAAAAGGCAGAAGAGAGGAGAGCAGTGGAAATATATGGGCTGATCCTTGGGATGGAAGAGCCACCACTGCTAGCGAAGCCCCACTCTAGCTTTGGGGATAAAAGGCAGGGGGTGGATTAGATGAATAGATGTGGCAGACAACTATTCATCTTGGCCCCTTGCCTTTTATATGCCAGACATATAAAAGGCATATGCCAGACATATACCAGAAAGATTTGCTAACCTGCAGTGAGAGAGAAACTTTTCGCTGGGGCTGCCGGCATTCCTAATAAAGGAATCTTTGAGTTCACTTCAGAGGGTTTGTCATGTTTGGGGAGCTGGGTCAGAACAGTTTCACGCAAGCTACTTGCATGCCTTCTTTAGGCAAAGCTTACTTTGGGACAACTCCAGGTGTAATTTACAAATAATGTGCATGGACCAACAGCAAGGTAGAAAAAAAAAATCAGAATAGGAAGAGAATATTAAGCATCAGAGATATGCTCTTCACCATTATTTTTTTTAACAAGTCTCAAATCAATTTGATTTTTTTTTAAAAAAAACCCCTTACTATTTAGCTTGGTTTTCCAAGAGGAGTAGTTCAGAGAATTTCTCACAACAGGAATAATGTTTTCTTTTACTCAGAATGGTAGGAAACGAAGATGGCATCCAACAGAGTACTGTGACTTACTATATGTTCGATTGAACCTCATGATATGATCTTATGAGGAAACTCTTCCTATTGGATTTTTAAGGGTTTTGGGGGCAAGAGATGGTTTGGTGCAAAGGGAAGTTATATTAAAGAAAAAAGAAGTAGTCTGTAGGCTATTTGGTGCTCTCTGAGCTTGGGTGTTTTCTTGCAGTTGCACTGATGATGTTACCTAATCTGGTAATCAAACAACTGCAAGAAAGCAACCAAGCTCAGAGAGCGCTAAGGACCCCATAATCTCTTCCTCTTTTGCTCTGCAAACATCATTCCCTTCTAGCACTGATGATGTTACCTAGTTGTCTGGAAGCCGTACGGGTCTGGATGGGGAGAAACAGATTCAAGCTCAATCCCTCCAAGACGGAGTGGCTGTGGATGCCGGCACCCCGGTACAGTCAGCTGCAACCGCGGCTGACTGTTGGGGGCAAGTTATTGGCCCCAATGGAGGGGGTACGCAACTTGGGTGTCCTCCTGGATGGGCGGCTGTCGTTTGATGATCATTTGGCGGCCGTCTCCAGGAGGGCCTTTCACCAAGTACACTTGGTTCGCCAGTTGCACCCCTTCCTTGACCGGGATGCCTTATGCACGGTCACTCACGCTCTTGTCATTTCTCGTTTGGATTATTGCAATGCTCTCTACATGGGGCTGCCCTTGAAGTGCACCCGGAGGCTGCAGCTAGTCCAGAATGCAGCTGCGCGGGTAATAGTGGGAGCCACTCGTTGCTCCCATGTAATACCACTCCTGCGCAGTCTGCACTGGCTTCCTGTGGTCTTTTGGGTGCGCTTTAAGATCTTGGTTACCACCTTTAAAGCGCTCCATGGCTTAGGGCTTACTTACGGGACCGCCTGCTGTTACCTTATGCCTCCCACCGACCCGTACGCTCACACAGAGAGGGTCTTCTCAGGGTGCTGTCCGCCAAACAATGTTAGCTGGCGGCCCCCAGGGGTAGGGCCTTCTCTGTTGGAGCCCTTACGCTTTGGAAAGAACTTCCCCCTGGTTTACGCCAAGTGCCTGATCTTCGGACTTTTCGCCGTGAGCTGAAAACACATTTATTTATTCAAGCGGGACTGGCTTAAAAGTTTTATTAAATTTTAATTGGGGTTATTTATGAATTTTAGGGTTTTAAATTTTTTAAATTTTGGCCATCTTTGTAATATGCTTGGTTTTAAGTTTCTGTTTTAATGTGTATATTGTGGGTTTTTATTATCTGGCTGTACACCGCCCTGAGTCCTTCGGGAGAAGGGCGGTATAAAAATCTAATAAAATAAAATAAATAATAACTAAATAGTTGGGTCATGAAACATCTGCAAGGACCCCACAGTCTTCTCCTCCTCCTCCACCACCACCACCACTCTGCACACCCTACTCTCTTGTAGCACTGATGATGTTACCTAGTTGGGTCATGAAACATCTGCAAGAAAGCAACCAAGCTCAGAGTGCACCAAAGATCCCACAGTTCAACCCTGAGCTGCAAATATTATATTCTATCAATAGAGCAATATAGCTAAAGAAGCTTCTTGGATGAGAAGCGAAACATCTTCAAAGAAAAACCAGGAAAGTTCAGTTGCCTCTTGAAGAAGCATTTTTGGGACAACCATGACCTGGATGGATGACTGAGAATCTCCATAGACATAGCAATACAGCAGTAGTCACCACCTCGAAAAATACAGTAAGCTAAAAGGAAGACCACAAATCACCCAAAATGTCAAATAAGCTCTCAAGCATTCTGCTATCAAGGAAGAAATTCGGTAGCTTTCTTCCCTCCAGAAAAAGACACCTTTAGAGACACGGAAAGTAAGGTTTTGACTGATGATAAATATAATGACTATGGGCATAGACATGATTGAGTCTAGTTCATAGGAGTGTCAAATAAGAATATTTATAATGCCCCCATTGTAAATTGTCTTTGAGTTAATGGTTACCAGTGATCATGAGGCAACATAGTGGGAAATCTAAAAAAAAAAACACAAATAGGAATAATTGTTTATTGAAACTGGTCAATTTTGTACCAGACAAAATAAAATAAAATTCTCAGAATGATAATATTCTTATGAATATCATGTGCATTCGCTATTACCGTCAATACGCTGTGTACTATTAGTTCTCAATTGGGCTTTTGAGCGCATGCGCTAAAATAACACACAGTCCCGAAAATAAGCCCTCCCGAAAATATTTAAATGTGTGCGCAGCTGGTCCCTGCCATTTCCTCTGGTTAGGGAGGCAGAGCTGGAAATCAGGTAAGACAGCAAGAGGAGCCCACGTCTTGCTCTACACACCCCAAAATAATAAGACCTCCCCAAAAATAAGGCTAAGGGCTTATTTTGGGGTTCAAAAAAATATAAGACAGGGTCTTATTTTCAGGGAAACATGGTGTATACACACACATACACACATACATACATACACACATACATACATACATATATACTGAGGGAAGTCACTCCTCCTAGAAGAATGAAATATTTTGAGAAATATTGTATTTAAAAAGGCAGAGTATTATATTTCCCCTGCACAGAGAAATGGAAATCTTTTTTTTTAATTGAAAAAGTTTTACAACAACAATTAAATTTTTCCCCTCCCCTCCCCCCTCTCCCTCCTTCCCCACTCCCTCCAAAAAACCCCTCCCCCCCGACTTCCCGGAGCAAACACAAGGTATAGTTCAATAAACAAACAGTCATACATTAAATTTTTAAAATCTAACACAATTATAATCCTTTTCTTTCACATAACCTGACTTCTTCCATTAAAATCAAAAACAACATCCTTCATTCAAAGGCAATCTGAAATTTCTTAATCTGATATCTATTTTGAATATAATCAATCCAATTCTTCCATTCATTTAGATATTTTTCTTGAGTACTGTCTTTCAAGAAGGCTGAGATTTTAGCCATCTCAGCCAAATTGGAAACTTTCAATATCCATTCTTCTATTGTGGGTAATTCTTTTTTCTTCCAATATTGTCCAATCAACAGTCTTGCTGCTGTTATTAAGTTCAAAATCAATTTAGTCTCAATCACTGTACAGTCTGTTGTTATTCCCAAAAGGAAAAATTGTGGTAGGAACTTTATCTTCTTCTTCAGAACATTCTGCATAATCCACCAAATTCTTATCCAGAAAGACTTAATTTTCTTACAAGTCCACCATACATGAAAATATGTAGCATCATCACAATTACATCTCCAACATTTCGCTTGCATATCTGGATACATACATGATAATTTCTTAGGATCTAAATGCCATCTATAAAACATCTTATAAAAATTTTCCCTTAAATTCTGCGCTTGCGTAAATTTAACATTTCTAACCCAATTTTTTTCCCATGTTTCCAACATTATTGATTCCTGAATATTCTGTGCCCATTTTATCATACAATCCTTTATTAAATCTCTTTCAGAATCTATTTCTATCAACACATTATACAATCTCTTTATATGCCCCTGGGTTTGATTTCTAATTTGTTTAACCAAATTTTCTTCATTTTGAATAACACCACTTTTCTGATCTTCTTTCCATCTAGCCTTTAACTGTCCATATTGAAACCAAGTATAATTCCTCCCTTCTTCTTTTAATGTCTCCAAAGATTTTAGTTGTAAATTTCCCCCCTCATTATGTAAAAGATCTTTATAAGTAATCAAGAGAAACGGAAATCTTAAAGGCTACAGAAATTCAGAGCTTCAGTTCCCTGCCCCTAGCAGATATTTGGTGCCCATTAAGAAAGTCTGGGCCAACCTATCTACAAGACAAAAGACCTCCAGCTCCAGGGGGATGAGATTATCCTTCAGGGCAAAGCCATTCAGCCGCAATAGGAACTGCCTAACAAGCCCCTTCATTGCATCACCCAGCAAGCTTCAACCAAGGTTGACTCAGAAAACCTTCAAGGTTAGCAATGACCCCTACAGCAGGCAATAGGAAGCTACAGGAACAGGAAGGAAGCTACAGGAACAGGAAGCTCAAGTTCAAAGCCCAAGAGAGGGTATAAATAAACCGTTCTCACAACTCCATGTGGTCAGGTGCACCAGGACCATGCGCGTGATGGTTCTGCTCCATTAAACCATCTTTCCAATCAGCCTCCATGTTACCAGTGTCTTTTTCCCAGCTTTCCCAACAGTACATGCATACAGTACATAACTCCCAACAATTTTACAGTTTGTTTACTTTCTCCTTTCTAATCCAGGTAGGGGAGGAAAAAAAACACCAAATATCTTAATCGTGCAGGTTGATTTCTAGTTGTTGCTCTTTCTTTAAAATGTCATTGTAGGAAACCTTGAAAATGAACAAAAGAGCAGCAAAATAACAAGCATTAATCAATGCCATATAGGTAGCGAATAACTACTTGTATCTTTTAAAGTGCTCTCTTTTTTCTCTCTCTCTCTCTCTCCTCCCTCCCTCCCTCGCTCCCTGCAGCAAAGTTATTTCTAACATCTCTCTCTCTCTCTCTCTCTCTCTCTCTCCAGCAATGTTATTTTTAACATCTTTCTCTTTCTCTCCCTCCCTGCAGCAAAGTTATTTCTTACATCTCTCTCTTTCTTTCTCTCTCTCTCTCTGTCTCTCCCCACAAAGTTATTTCTAATCTCTCTTCCTCCCTCCTTCTCTCTCTCTCCAGCAAAGTTATTTCTAACATCTTTCTTTCTCTTTCTCCAGCAGTTATTTTCTAACATCCTTTTCTTTCTTTCTTTCTTTCTTTCTTTCTTTCTTTCTTTCTTTCTTTCTTTCTTTCTTTCTTTCTTTCCTTCCTTCCTTCCTTCCTTCCTTCCTTCCTTCCTTCCTTCCTTCCTTCCTTCCAGCAAAGTTATTTCTAATCTCTCTCTTTATCTCTCTCCCTCCCTCCCTCTCCCTCTCCCCTCCCTGCCAGTTATTTCTAATGAAAATTATCTCATCCAGGAAAACAAAAGTAGATTTTTGTAGCCCTTTTTTAACCCCAGTGGAGCATGATAAATAGAAAATAAGCAACATAAAATTCTTAAATTTTCTGATTTGAGCCCAGGAAGGGTCCAATCGGTACAAGAAATCTCTGGACATCTCTTCAAAGATCTGAGATTTAGTCTATTGGTGGGGGAAAGAATTAATTGGGAAATATTATTTTTAGCACATAAAAGTTTATATTTTGCATGCGATTTATACTCGTAATTTACTACTGTGTCACTTTAGAGCATGGTCCCCCAATTTGAGAAGTACAAGGAATAGGATAATTAAATTTCTATAGAATAATTACAAATGCCATCTTTCTCATTAAACCATTAATAAATTTCATTGAGCTTAAACTTGTTCAGGCCTTATTTTATTAATCTCTCTTTAAATTTTATAGAAGAAAATACTTTCTGAGACATTTATGACCCAATCCAGTTCATTTTGGAGAAATATTTGTAAATATTTTCAAGCATTGACTTAAATTACAACCTGTAATGCTTTTTACATATAATTGCTACATATTTCTGACAAATTCTACGGTTTCTTTTATTAATAATTTATTCATTAATTATCCTTCATTCATTCCATAATAATTAGTGTTTTATTAAATTAAGGTTTTACTTCTTAAGTGTTTTATTTCATGTTTTTGAGAAAATATATACTGTAAATAAAAACAGATAGAAAACAGAAAAATAAAAAAAGCAGAAATGGATAAAGAGATTTTTTTAAAAAATGTCAGGAAAGGTATTGATTTTCTGATATATTATTAGTAGTAAGTTATACACTATATCACTTCCAAAAACTAAGAAAAAATTAAGCTTTAAGCAAAGATAAATATACAGAATTATTATTATTATTATTATTTTTAATATTCTGATTTAGGTTTTTTACCCCTTAGTTTACTCAACCATTTTTTCTTCGTAAAACCACATCTAACAACAACAACAAATACAGTAGCAAGAATAACGATAGGATGTTTCTTTTAAAAAAAGATCTGATACAGGAACTTAAATTAAAATATCACAATTATATTTAGGGCACTCCATGAACTGTTTTTCTATACCAAAAAAAAAATTATATTGCTCCAAAATCAAATCATTATCTTTGCTAAATGTAAGGTGAAGGAAAATAGTAGCATTTTAATATAGTTTAATGTAGGGAGAGCATGACTGATTGCATAGCATTTTAGCGGTTAGTCTTGATCAAAGTTACGATATCTAATATATAACTACTATATCTAGCTGAAAGTTACTATATCTAGTAACTTTCAAGACTGATACAAATACTTCCAAATCATGTTTGTTTGTTTTTTTGTTCGGTAAATAAACTTGCATATATTTATTTCATGCTTTGTTTCCCACTAGTAGGTTTTTGAGGTCAGAATTTCCTTGCTGAAAAACACTGCCAGGACTTTGAACTGACAATATCTTAACAACAACAAAATCTGTTATTCGTTAAAGCACAATTTGTGATTCAAACGCAAAGAGAGAATTCCATAACTGAGAAAGGAAAAGAATAAACAGGGATGTCAGGAGAAATGAAATCCAGATGCTATAAATTAACTGTTGGAAAATAACAATTGGAATATTTTACAGGGAAGCGGTGGCTCAGTGGCTAAGATGCTGAGCTTGTCGATCGAAAGGTCGACAGTTCAGCGGTTCGAATCCCTAGCGCCACGTAACGGGGTGAGCTCCCATTACTTGTCCCAGCTTCTGCCAACCTAGCAGTTCGAAAGCACGTTAAAAAATGCAAGTAGAAAAATAAGGACCACCTTTGGTGGGAAGGGAACAGCGTTCCATGCGCCTTTGATATTGAGTCATGCCGGCCACATGACCCTGGAGACATCTTCGGACAGTGCTGGCTCTTTGGCCTTGAAACGGAGATGAACACTGCCCTCTAGAGTCGGGAACAAGTAGCACATATGTGCGAGGGGAACCTTTACCTTTGCATGGACATATGAAACAATAATAACAATAACAAACAATAATTACCAAACCATTATTAAAACGATCACCGACATAGATTCTGTTTTGATCCTAAAATGATACACAGAAGAGTAACAGGAAACACTGCTTAAGCCATGAGGAATATTACCAAATCTTTTCATGAATTCTGCCTTAGCCGTTTGATGATACAACTGAAGTTTATAATTATATAAATTGTAATTATTTTTTGCAAGGCCCAACCTAAGCTAGCAATAATCTGTTGGTTAGCTCTAGAGCGGAGTTGTTAAAATGAAGTGATATTCTCTCAATGATCAACTGTAATTTATTTATTTAGAGGGCCATGAAAATATTTACAGACCCCTCGCATCCTGGACATAAACTGTTTCAACTCCTACCCTCAAAACGACGCTATAGAGCACTGCACACCAGAACAACTAGACACAAGAACAGTTTTTCCCTAAAGGCCATCACTCTGCTAAACAAATAATTCCCTCAACACTGTCAAACTATTTACTAAATCTGCACTACTATTAATCTTCTCATAGTTCCCATCACCAATCTCTTTCCACTTATGACTGTACGACTGTAACTTTGTTGCTGGTATCCTTACTATTTATATTGATATATTGACCATCAATTGTGTTGTAAATGTTGTACCTTGATGAACGTATCTTTTCTTTTATGTACACTGAGAGCATATGCACCAAGACAAATTCCTTGTGTGTCCAATCACACTTGGCCAATAAAAAAAATCTATTCTATTCTATTCTATTCCAGTAAACTGGAAAGTTTTCAGAGTTAGGAGCACGTCATCAACCTCAGTAATTTTTACTGAATTTGATGGATGGATTATTTTTTAAGGCTTCAACCCAAGAAAATCGGAATATAGACTGATCATTCTGGGATATTTGCAGCTTCTTTCTCTGATTAACAAAAATATTAAGAAAAATGCAATATAAATTGGATTAGTAGTTCTGTCAGAATCCTACCTCAAGTATTAAAAATTCAGGAGAAGTATTCCCCCCAAAAATTTTTCCGACTAACAAATGATCCTAAAGGGCGCAAGCTCGTGTGAGCTACATCTTCACATGTAATGGAGTCTGATTGCCTATGATGGAGTGAGTCCATTGTGCTTCAGCTGATTGGAGTGAATCTGGAATACATTCCCTTTGATGACCTGAGCTGTAGCTCACAAAAGCTTTTACCATTTAATCAAGTTAGTCTGAAGTTTCCTGCTGATTTTTTTTTTTTTAATGTGTCATAGACTTCCAGGACTTTCCTCCGTCCATGTCCAGTTTTGATCACCTGCAATATAAGAAGGATTTGGAGACACTAGAACAAGTTCAGAGAATGGCAACGAAGACAATCAGAGGACTTTAAACTAAATCCTAGGGAATGAGATTGAAGGAACTGGACACCCTGAGAAAAAAGAATTTAGATAAGGGGTTATAGCTGTCTTCAAATAACCTGAAAATGGGGGTCATGCAGAAGGTCAGGATTTGTTCTTTGTAATTCCAGAGTACAGCACATGGAATAATAGCTTTAAGTTTCAGCAAGGAAGATTCAACAGTAGAAACAAACAGAAAGCATAGGTGGACAACCAGACAGAAAATGATCTTTTCTTCATTAAGTTAAGGTAAAGGTTCCCCTTGAACATACATGCTCATCGTTCCCGACTGTAGGGGGCAGTGCTCATCTCCGTTTCAAAGCCGAAGAGCCAGTGCTGTCCAAAGACGTCTCCGTGGTCATGTGGCCAGCATGACTCAACGCCAAAGGTGCACGGAACGCTGTTACCTTCCCACTAAAGGTGGTCCCTATTTTTTCTACTTGCATTTTTACGTGCTTTCAAAACTGTTGGTTGGCAGAAGCTGGGACAAGTAACAGAAGCTCACCTCGTTACACGGCACTAGGCATTCGAACTGCTGAACTGCCAATCTTTCAATCGACAAGCTCAGCATCTTAGCCACTGAGCCACTTTGTCCTTTCATTGGACATGGACAAAGGGGAACCAGATAGCCCTCTGTCTAGGACACTGAAGAATTTGGATCTTGCTAAGACTAAAACAACAACAGGAAAATCTGATCTCAACTTTCCTTGCGCAACTGGGCCATTTTGAAGGACGTGATAAGAACAAAGAAGAGTTTAGAAGGCTGGATATCAGTAAAAAGGATGGGGGGGGGTTGTGTGTGAATGTGAGTCCTTCCCCACCCATTCTCTTTCTCTGTTTTGTTTAACTTACTGCCAGGTAATAAAACCCCATCATTTCGACAAGGAGACCAAGTGATTCTTCATATATGTTTCACCAACTGTGATTATTTTCTACAAACAAAAGATATAAACCAATGTCATTCTTTTGAGAGGACTGGTTGTGATGATATTTCATTTCATTTATTTTATTTAGAAGACTGTCCAGCCTCCTAAGACTGAGGGGCAGTATGCATATTAAATGTGGTGAAAGCTAGAAAAACGAGAAAAGAGATACATATAACCAAAGGAAGCAATTTCTTCAATAGATGGAAACAATCTCTAAGGGCTTGGCTGGGGCAACTGCTAAGTTTTCAGAGACTTCTTAAACATTAATTGTTTGATTTGGTTTGGTTTGGTTTGGCCTGGCTTGGCTTGGCTTGGCTTGGCTTGGCTTGGCTTGGCTTGGCTTGGCTTGGCTCAGCTTGGCTCGGCTTGGCTTGATTTGACAGGCTGGGTTGGGTTAGGTTGGTTTGGTTTGACTTGATTTAAGTTGGATTGCGTTGCATTGAGTTGGTTAGGTTGGTAACACCTCCACATTAAGAAAGCAGAAAGAAGCTCATTGAAGCCAAAACTTAGTGCAAAACTTATGATTCAGAACCCACAATGTTGCATGGGAGATAAATTTATACCACACCATTTCTGCATCCATCCTAATTCTGCCCAAGGAGCTGCTGATCCAGTTCTACAGAGGAATTATTGAGTCTATCATCTGCACCACTATAACTGTCTGGTTTGGTTCTGCACCCCAACAAGAAAGACACAGACTTCAGAGGATCATTAGAACTGCAGAAAAAACAATGGCTACCAACCTGCCTTCCATTGAGGACCTGTATACTGCACGAATTAAGAAGAGGGCTGTGAAAATATTTACAGATCCCTTGCATCCTGGACATAAACTGTTTCAACTCCTACCCTCAAAACGACGCTATAGAGCACTGCACACCAGAACAACTAGACACAAGGACAGTTTTTTTTTCCCCAAACGCCATCACTCTGCTGAACAAATAATTCCCTCAACACTGTCAAACTATTTACTAAATCTGCACTACTATTAATCTTCTCATCATTCCCATCACCCATCTCCTCCCACTTATGACTGTATGACTGTAACCTTGTTGCTGGTATCCTTACTATTTATATTGATTGTTTCCTAATATGATATGATTGCTTATTTGTTCCCTATGACACTTTAAGTGTTGTACCTTATGATTCTTGATGAATGTATCTGAGAGCATATGCACCAAGACAAATTCCTTGTGCGTCCAATCACACTTTTTTTTTTTTTTTTTTGTTTACATTTATACCCCGCCCTTCTCCGAAGACTCAGGGCGGCTTACAATGTATAGGGCAATAGTCTCATTCTATTTGTATATATTTACAAAGTCAACTTATTGCCCCCCCAACAATCTGGGTCCTCATTTTACCTACCTTATAAAGGATGGAAGGCTGAGTCAACCTTTGGCCGGGCTCGAACCTGCAGTAATTGCAGGCTTTGTGTTCTTAATAACAGGCCTTACCAGGCAGAGCTAAACCGGCCCTAAACTTGGCCAATAAAGAATTCTATTCTATTCTATTCTATTCTATTCTATTCTATTCTATTCTATTCTATTCTATTCTATTCTATTCTATTTTCTCCTCTTCTATTTTGTCTTCTCTTCTATATTCTCTTCTCTTCTCTTCTTTTCTCTTCTCTTCTATAACTTACAATTTACCTACTTTGAATTTCAGCTTGCCATTAGCTGCCATGGCCAATAGAAGAAATTATAACAGTGATGAGAGGTACTTCTCTCATTAAGAAGGACATGGGAGAGATGAAAGTTACTCAGCCTTCGGAAAGTAGAAAACATGAAAAAGAACAACCCTGCTTTGACCTTTAAAAGGATTTTAGATAAGTTTCTAAGATTCTGCTAACCAGCAGTATCTTAAAAGTAGCATTGTTGGAAACCTGTGGTGTCACTTTCTTGATCTGGCCACCTTATCTAGTGGACCTAGTAGTCTACCTAATTGGATGCCTGGCCTAAATCCAATGCTCACTTCTTGAAATTAGTTATCCATAGTATTCAAATTAAGAGAGTGATGCAGTGGCCTAGAGGTGGAGCTCTTACCTCACAATCAGGAGGCTGTGAGTTCGATCCTAGGTAGAGGTAGATATTTCTCTCTCTGGGCACAATGAGACTATATCTGCTGAGCAAAACTCAGCATTAGTGAAAGGAAGGGCATCCGGCCATTAAACGCTCTGCTAACTCCATTCAGTTGCCCAGGCTTCACCCCGTAAGGGATTATGATGATGATAGTATTCAGAATAAGCATACAGTATTTTAGCTCCTATGCCTATAGTAAATTAGTGCTCCGCTAAAATTGCTCTTAACTCAGAGCTGGGAAGGGAGTGGAAAGCAGGAAAAAAAAAACCTCAATTAAATGTAATCCCATCCATTTCAAGTTATTTCTTTTTGATGGTTTTGCATAGGGGGTTTCTTCTGTTAGGTCTCACCCAGATATTCATTCTTTAATGAGTTCCTAAAGAGCAATGCAGACTTTTCCTGAAGCAGGAGTGCAGCTGTTGACAACCTACACAGTGATGGCGAACCCTTGTGAGTGCACGCACACACATCTGGGACGCAACCCGGAAGAGGAGCTGCCCAGGGCACATGCGCGCACCTGAAAATCCACTTCCGGTTTCAGATACTGAGGTTCCGGTCTCAGCCAGGTACTCTTCCGGCTTTCTATTGTGCGATGATCAGCTGGCTGGCACGCATGTTCATGCAGGAAAATGGAAGACCAGTTCTTCTAGTTTCTAGCACTGCCGCATCCAAAAAGACCAGTTGATCGTCGTGCACCCAGGTGCGCCAGAAACCCAGAAGACGAACGGGTGATGCCACGCATGCCAGGAGACATGGCTCCACGTGCCACTTCGAGCACGTGTGCCAGAGGTTCGCCATCACAGGCCTACACAAATCCCAAATTTCCTGCTGGAAAGCTCCAGTGCTGATTGATGGCAATGGCTTGCTCACAAAAAGTCCAAATGCTTAAAAAGCAGAGATTGGGGTGGCTAACAATGGCATTTTATTTGCATTTATATCCCGCCCTTCTCCGAAGACTCAGGGTGGCTTACACTATGTCAAGCAATAGTCTTCATCCATTTGTATATTATATACAAAATCAACCTATTGCCCCCAACAATCTGGGTCCTCATTTTACCTACCTTATAAAGGATGGAAGGCTGAGTCAACCTTGGGCCTGGTGGGACTTGAACCTGCCGTAATTGCAAGCAGCTGCTGTTAATAACAGACTGTCTTAACAGTCTGAGCCACCAGAGGCCCAATGAAAGAGATATACTGTTGCTGGTGGAATGGAAGCCCTTCTTCTTTTTACAAATGCAAAACCAAAGCGGGGAGTGAATGGCGAGAAAGCACCAGAGAGAAAGCAGTTTACCCTCTTTCGTCCTATGCAGAAACGAATGACATTTGTAGAGAAATTGGTGTTAGATTTACCGATGCCATTTCAGCACGTTTGACTGGTTCTTTTGTGGGAAAGAGATAGCAGGAAGTCTATCGCTTAATGTTGCTCCAGAGAGAACTTTAAAAAAAAAAAAAAAAAAGGAGAGAAAAGGTTAAATAAAAGCCAGTATTTGCACGAAACTTAGGAGGAATTCTTGATAAAGTCCCTTTAACCCAATCCTGAGTACAACATGAAATGCAGAAATAGCAACAGCACTAAGACTTAAATAATGCTCCATAGTGCTTTGCAGCCCTCTCTATAAGCGGTTTACAGAGTTAGCATCTTGCCCCCCAACAATCTGGGTCCTCGTTTAACCAACTTTGGAAGGATGGAAGGCTAAGTCGACCTTGAGACAGTCTGAGTCGAACTGCTGCCTGTGGACAGAGTTAGCCTGCAATACTGCATTCTAACTACTGTGCCACCATGACGATAGCTAGCTAGCTAGCTAGCTAGATTGATTGATCGTTTGTTTGTTTGATTGATTGATTGATGGTAGGTAGGTAGGTAGGTAGATGATAGAAAAATAGTGTCAGGAAATTATTATTTGCCTAACTAGTTGGCCAGTATGTTTGTAGAAAGGCATGATATTGCTTTAAGGCTGTGCTGCATCATGCAAGCATTTTGATTGATTGAGTTCTGTAGCCAATGTATAAAAGGACTACTAAATTATGGCTTGTTGGGGAATCTACAGGGATGCTACAGCATTGTAACCTAATGACATGCTGCAACTGTATATTTGAGCTTTATGATCATTGCTTGATCATGGCTAGTTACTGATTCCTCAAAATACTGACTCTTGTGAATTGAACTGTGTTTTGCTGAACTGAAAGAAGACCTTGTTTGTTGTGCAAGTCTACGTTGGTAAGAAGACTACGTAACATCCCTGACTGGCTTTATATGTGTATGACCTGGAATTGTTTTTGGACTATGACTTTGCCTTTTCCCTAAAAGTAAAGGAATATCAAACCCCAGTTTGTCTGTAAGTGACTGTTATTGTATACAACCAGTCTCAGTTGTTTTCATGCATAGGGTACTCTGCTCAACAGTCCACAACCTTGGTTGTGAACCCAGATTACCCTTAACAGACAGACAGACAGACAGACAGACAGATAGCTAGCACCACAAGAATGTCCTGGTTCGTTCTAAAAATCAATGATGATGCTCATCAGACAGTTGAAACTAAGGGGCTAGAACATTGTACTGATGGAAAGCTGGTTCCATTTGGCTTTATTGATGGGTGGGAAGAAATTAGAGAGCAACTGGTTTGGAAGTATTTCTTTTTCTTCTTCCATTGATGAAAAATACATTTCCATAGGCATAGCTTGGTCTTCTCAGTGTCTTTCTACTTGACTAGCCACCTCCATTGTTCCCAATGTCTTCCAACTACTACTACCATTTTAACTCCCTCGTGAAATGTGTTTTAGGACAATTCCTTTCTCTTTCTCTCTCTTTTCTTTCTCTTTTCTCTCTCTCTCTGTCTCTTTCTTTCTTTCTCTTTCTCCTTCTCCTTCTCCTTCTCCTTCTCCTTCTCTTTCTTTTCTTTTCTTTCTCTCTCTCTTTTTCTTTCTCTATTTTCTTTCTTTCTCTTCTCTCTCTTCTCTCTCTCTCTCTCTCTCCTCCTTCTCCCTTCCTCTCCCTCTCTCTTGCAAGGAATATTAAAATATGAGATGTAACTTAGGGTAATATCCCAACTCAAAGCCCTAATCTGCCGCTCCCTTTCTCTAAGTATTGTTGAGCAGTATTTTCCACGTTTATTCACAAAAGATATGCACTTTCCACATTGATTCATATATGATATATGACTCTCATGCTGCCAAGAGGGCACCTTATCTTGTTTTCTTCCTCTAGCTGATGACATTTCCTTATATTTCCTTGAGTAGGTTTTTTTGCCTACTCAATGCCACATTTTCAGCTCGGCTTTGAGTTTCAAGGTTAAAGAAGTTGTGCATGGTACGGAGAAACCAGGATGGCTGAACCTTTCCGTAGCATGGACCTTCTGAAAGGCCAGGGGTAAGGTCTAAATAGAGAGCCATGAAGTTGCATCCATTTCATGCAACCTTTTAGAAGAGTGAAAGCTGGGTCACACGATGTTTAAAGTGACACTTAAAATAAATAAAATAAAAACTTCTGAGAGAAATGAAGTTTAAAAGGAATGGAATATCGGACCACACCATTCAAAGTGAAAGAGAAAATTTGTTTCTATCATGGACCCAATTTAAAGACAAAATTCCGTACTATAGTTTTAATTTTGCTCATGTTCACATGTGCACACAGGCCTTCTCTGAGCAAAGCATATTCTAAAAGGACGTACACTTACCCTCAAAAAGTCATTTCTGATTTCCCCTGAAGCAATTTTGAGAAAGCCCAACTGTATCTCTCAGTCTTAGTGTAGATGTTTATTTCTTGAATAATTTGTTAACTAGCATCCCAGCAGGAATTGCATAGGAACATGGCAGGCATAGAAGAGAGTCGATCCCAGTATTTGCTATTCCAAAACAGCAAATTATATTCAGCCTTGTCCCAGATACCACATTTTGGGAAGGAGATTTTTTTGGTTTTTTGTTTAACTCTTCCATGTCATATAAATATGTTTTACTTCGGTAGGATTGTCACCTTCCCATAGCAATTTGAAGCTTCCACGTGCAATATTGTAATTATTTATTAATAGTATATAAAATTATTTGTGTACAGATGAATAGTTAATTTTTTTTCTACATCTGTAGATCAGATGTACAGCAATATATAGCTGAATTTAGCTTTCTCAATGAAATGATGCATTGTTATTAGAATTAGAATTCTTTATTGGCCAAGTGTGATTGGACACACAAGGAATTTGTCTTTGATGCATATGCTCCCAGTGTACATAAAAAGAAAAGATACATTCGTCAAGAATCATAAGGTACAGCACTTAATGATAGTCATAGGGTACAAATAAACAATCAAATAATACTAGGAAAAAATAAATATAAATTGCAAGGATATAGCAACGAGTTACAGTCATACAGTCATAAGTGGAAGGAGATGGGTGGTGGGAACAATGAGAAGATTAACAATAGTGCAGATTTAATAAATAGTTTGACAGTACTAAACAGTGTTGTTTAGCAGAGTGATGGCATTCGGGAAGAAACTGTTCTTGTGTCTAGTTGTTCTGGTGTGCAATGCTCTGCGCCGTCATTTTGAGGGTAGGAGTTGAAACAATTTATGTCCAGGATGTGAGAGGTCTGCAGATATTTACACAGCCCTCTTTTTGACTCCTGCAATATATAGGTCCTCAATGGAAGGCAGGTTGGTAGCCATTGTTTGTTCTGCAGTTCTAATTATCCTCTGGAGTCTGTGTTTTTCTTGTTGGGTTGCAGAACCAAACCAGATAGCTGTAGAAGTGCAGATGTTGGGACTATCCCATGGAGAATATATCAAATTTGCTTGAAATGCTGTAACTGTGCATTGCAATATTTGAATGTAAAGTTAATATTAGAGATGCCTGTCTAGATCAGGACTACAAGCTAAGAGTTATATCCTTAATTCTTTTAAGTCTGGGTCTGGCCATTTCAGCACTAGTAATAACAATAAGAAAAAGTAAAGCTTGTTTATGACTGTGCTATAACAGCATTGTTCCTGCTACAGTAATACCTTGTTTCTAAAGAAATGCTCTTACTATAAAGCTAAATGTAGCTTCTGAATCTGTTGGTGTACCAGACAGCTGTTGAACAGATGTTGATTGCCCGTTGCCTTCTGTTGCATTACTATATTATATATTTAAGAGAGAGAGAGAGAGAGAGAGAGATGAGTATAAATCAATAAATCAACTGGACTATTTAGTCCAGCTGTGTAAGGTTTTAAAGGAATGGCCTGATAACATTCAATAAGATCAAATGAGGTATGAATACCATTCTATAAAGCCTTAGTAAGACCACGCCTAGAATGCTGCATCCAGTTTTGGTCACCACACTATAAAAAAGATGTTGAGATTAGAAAAAGTCCAGAGAAGAGGAACTAAGATGATTAGGGGACTGGATGCCAAAACATGCGATAATCAGTTGCAGGAACTGGGCATGGGAAGAGAAGGATCAGGGGAGACAGGATAGCAGTCTTCCAATATCTGAGAGGCTTCCACAGAGAGGAAGGGGTCAAGCTATTTTCCAAAGCACCTGAAGGCCAGACAAGGAATAAGGGATGGAAACTAATCAATGAGAGATTCAACCTGGAAATAAGGAGAAATATTTTGACAGCAATCCACCAGTGGAACAGAAGTTGCCTTCGGAAGTTGTGGGAGCTTCATCACTGGAGGCTTTCAAGAAGAGACTGGACTTCCATTGGTCAGAAATGGCACTTCCAACTCTCTTAATCTGCAATCTAATCTAATTCAGTTCTTTTCAGTTCAAAGTCTTGCAAATAGATCTACTTCAAAGTTGCAACGGACTGCAAAACACACCAAATAATCTTTTTTGAAAAGTAATATAAAATTGTTCTGTCATCCCTTGCCTCCATCCGAACGATGGCTTAATTAGCCATCACTATCAGCTTTGGCAGCAGAATATCCAGCGTCTGCCAAGAGCCTCTGTTATCTTCCACGACACTGGTGAGTCACCCAGAAACAAACTTCAGCTCTTAATCAGTGGATTTGCCTATTACAAAGAGACACACCAGCTCTGGCTGCCTTTTATATCTTGTGGGGTGTGGCTCCATGACTCAGCACTTCCTAGGCCTGCCCCACCCCTGCTTCTGTTGTTCCCTCCTCTCCTGCCTACAAAACCTAGGGTCCAACCAAGCCTGATTGCCATCAGCTGGGTCTGAAGGCGTGGCCTTGGGGGGGAAAGAGTCAGGGGACGGAGGCCTCGTTATCTCTTCCACCTGGCCTGCCTCTGGCTCCTGGAACTGAGCCAGGGAAGCTGGTGCTCCCAAGGTAAATCCCGATGGCCCTTCCCCCTCACTGTCCAAGTCACTTTCTGGCAGCAGGCCCAGCTCGGGGGGGGGGGCGCGCAGACACAACATTAAATGTTGCAACTTTAGTTCCATATATGAACAATGACAAGGAGACATGATGATGATGCATCATTGGCATAATCAATGGAGAGTCTCAATCATCCAGGTCATGGTGGTCCCAAGGTGCTTGGGACCAGGTGCACGACTGAAGAACTAGTCGCGGCCTGGGAAAAGGCCGCGGCTGGAGCTTTGGACTGTGTCGTGCCTTTGCGGCCTCTGACCTGGCGTAGGTCTCAACCAGCTCCTTGGTTCTCCGAGGAGCTGAGGGAGATGAAACGCCAGAGAAGACGCCTAGAGAGTGTCTGGAGATCCAGCCATTCTGAGGCTGACCGGACACTAGGACCTACCTAGTGGCATTGAGGGATGCAAAGCGTTCTTACGTTTCCTCCCTCATTGCGTCGGCAGATAACCGCCCGGCCGCCCTGTTTCGGGTTACCCGCTCTCTCCTTCAACAGGAGGGGTGGGAGGACCCATTACAAAGGTGTGCCGAGGAGTTTAATGGCTATAAAATCGTTCAGCTTCGGGATGGATTGGATCAAAATTGGGTAGATCCAGGCGAGAGTTTCGAGACCCGTCTTGTTGAGACTGTTTGGGATGGTTTTGACCCTGTGACTCCCGAGGACATGGACAGGTTGCTGGGAAGGTTGAATGCCACCACATGTTTACTGGACCCGTGCCCTTCCTGGTTGGTGCTGGCCACACAGGAGGTGACACAAGGCTGGCTCCGGGGGATTACAAATGCTTCTTTGTGGGAGGGGGTCTTTCCCGCTGCCCTGAAAGAGGCGGTGGTAAGACCTCTCCTCAAGAAGCCTTCCCTGGACCCAGCTGTTTTAGGAAATTACCGTCCAGTCTCCAACCTTTGTTTCACGGCGAAGGTTATAGAGAGTGAGGTGGCATGTTAACTACCCCAGTTCCTGGATGAAACCGTCTATCTAGACCCATTCCAGTCTGGCTTCCAGCCCGGATACAGTACAGAGACAGCTTTGGTCGCGTTGGTGGATGATCTCTGGAGGGCCAGGGATAAGGGTTATTTCTCTGCCCTGGTCCTATTAGACCTCTCAGCGGCTTTTGATACCATCGACCATGGTATCCTGCTGCGCTGGTTGGAGGGGTTGGGAGTGGGAGGCACCATTTATTGGTGGTTCTCCTCCTACCTCTCTGACCGAACGCAGACAGTGTTGACAGGGGGCCAGAGATTGACCTCGAGGCGCCTCATGTGTGGGGTGCCGCAGGGGTCGATTCTCTTGCCTCTCCTGTTCAACCTCTATATGAAGCCACTGGGCGAGATCATCAGTGGTTTTGGGGTGAGATACCAACTGTACGCTGATGATACGCAGCTGTACTTTTCCACCCCAGGCCACCCCAACGAAGCTATCGAAGTGCTGTCCCGGTGTCTGGAAGCCGTACGGGTCTGGATGGGGAGGAACAGGCTCAAGCTAAATCCCTCCAATACGGAATGGCTGTGGATGCCGGCACCCCGGTACAGTCAGCTGCAGCTGCGGCTGACTGTTGGGGGCAAGTCATTGGCCCCGATGGAAAGGGTGTGCAACTTGGGCCTTCTCCTGGTGGGCGGTTGCCTTTTGAAGATCACCTGACGGCCGTCTCCAGGAGAGCTTTTTATCAGGTTCGCCTGATTCGCCAGTTGTGCCCCTTCCTGGACCGGGATGCCCTATGCACGGTCACTCATACTCTTGTTACTTCTCGCTTGGATTACTGCAATGCTCTCTACATGGGGCTCCCCTTGAAGAGCACTCGGAGGCTCCAGTTAGTTCAGAATGCAGCTGCGCGGGTGATAGAGGGAGCGGTTCAGAGCTCCCATGTAACACCCATCCTGCGCAGACTGCACTGGCTGCGTGTTGTCTTCCGGGTGCGCTTCAAGGTACTGGTTACCACCTTTAAAGCGCTCCATGGCTTAGGACCGGGATATTTACGGGACCGCCTACTGCCATCTTGTATCTCCCAGCGACATGTGCGTTCTCACAGAGAGGGACTCCTTAGGATGCCGTCAGCCAAACAATGTCAACTGGCGGCCCCCAGGGGAAGAGCCTTCTCTGTGGGGGCTCCTAACCTGTGGAACAAGCTTCCCCCTGGACTTCGACAAATACCTGACCTTCGGACCTTTCTCCGCGAACTTAAGACTTATTTGTTTCATCTTGCTGGACTGGCTTGAATTTTAATTTCAATTTTTAGCTGATTTTATGGGGTTTTAATTTTATATTAACTTTTAGTGTTACTTGTATTTTAATATTAGGCCAAATTTAATAAGTTTTTTAATGTTTGTTTTTAATATTGTATGTATTGCTGTATTTTTATTCTGGCTGTAAACTGCCCTGAGTCCTTCGGGAGAAGGGCGGTATACAAATTAAAATATTATTATTATTATTATTATTATTATTATTATTATTATTATTATTATTATTATTATTATTATTATTATTATTGTTATTATTATTATTATTATTATTATTGTTATTATTATTTTCAAGAGGCAACTGGACTTTCTGTTTGTTCTTTGAAGACGTTTCGCTTCTCATCCGAAAAGCTTCTTCAGAAGTTGGGCTACAAAATGCTCAGAAATGTTTTCAACCACTAGATGACAACAAAGAGAAACAAACATGTTTGGCTCACTTCTGCCATCGCTGGTCAACCAATTTTTTATAGCACAGATCAGGGGTGAAATGCTACCGGTTCAGTCTGCTTCGCCCGAACCGGTAGTAAAAAAGGCTACTGGTTTGCGGAACTGATAGTAAAAAAATGTAAAAAAAAAAAAGTTCCGACCATCAGCTGAACGTGCGATCACTGGAACTTTAAAAAAACACTACCAGAACTGGTAGTAAAAAATGCTTTAAATAGGACAATATTGGAAGAAAAAAGAAGTACCAACAATAGAAGAATGGATATTGAAAGTTGCCAATTTGGCTGAGATGGCGAAGATATCAGCCTTTTTGAAAGACAATACGCAAGAAAGATACTTAAAGGAATGGAAAAAATGGATTGACTATATTCAACGTAGATATCAGACTAAGAGTTATCAGACTGTTTTTGAATGATTATGATGTATTATTTTTGATTGCTGTCGGGGGAAGTTAGGAATTGATGATTGTAGGGGTATAATTAAGTTGGGACGAAATTTTTTTAGCATATGTTTGTTTTATTTTTAACTATACCTTGTACTCGTTCCGGGAAGTCGGGGGGGGAGGGGGGTTGTGAAGGGAGGGGGGAGGAGGGGGGGAAAGGGGGAAAAAAATTTTGTAAAACTTTTTGAATAAAAAAAAAATGCTTTAAAAAAAAAAAGGCTCTGACAATCACAGCTGTGGCACGTGATCGCCAGTGTCTTTTTTTTTTTTACTTTTTTAAAAGCATTTTTTTACTACCTATTTGCCTGAATAGTTAATAAAAAAATGCTTTTAAAAAAGTTTTTAAAAAAAGGCTCCGACGAGCGTCCACCCCAGCTCTGATCATTGGAGCCTTTGTTTACCTTTTAAAAGCATTTTTTTACTACCTATTAGCCTGAACCGGTAGTAAAAAATGCTTTTAAAAAAGTTTTTAAAAAAAGGCTCCGACGAGCGTCCACCCCAGCTCTGATCATTGGAGCCTTTGTTTACCTTTTAAAAGCATTTTTTTACTACCTATTCACCTGAATAGGTAGTAAAAATGCTTTTAAAAGGTAAGAAAGAGGCTCCGACGATCTTGTGCCTCAGCTGTGATCATCGAAGCCTTTTTTTTTTTTTTACCTTTTAGAGCAGGGGTCTCCAACCTTGGTCCCTTTAAGACTTGTGGACTTCAACTCCAAGAGTCCCTCAGTCAGCACAGCTGACTGAGGAACTCTGGGAGTTGAAGTCCACAAGTCTTAAAGGGACCAAGTTTGGAGACCCCTGTTTTAAAGCATTTTTTACTACCTATTCACCCGAATAGGTAGTAAAAATGCTTTTAAAAAAGTAAAAAAAAAAAAGGCTCCGATGATCGTGCACCACAGCTGATCACCCCCACATGTGTGCTGTTCTACTTACCTTCCTTCCCATGCCTCCTTTTGGCGTGCGCTGTGTGTGCGCATCTCGCATTTGGTGCGTGCATTTGGCGTGCAGCACACATGCGCAGCCACCGAACCGGTAGTAAACCGGTTCAGATGTCACCCCTGGCACAGATATAATAGCTCTAGAAATACTTACTAAACAAACTGGAAGCGTAGCCAGAGAATAAAAAGAAATTACTCCAGAAAGTAAATGGAACAATAGAATGAAAGTTGCAGATGGGGTTTCAGAAAGGAAAGTCAGATTTTTTTGAAAGAAGAAAAGGTCCTGAATATTTTTATTTTGGTGCCAAAGGGTTAGACATTGATCTCTTCATAAACTTGAAAACAAGCTCAACTTTTTTTTTTTATTGCCATAGTAGCTCACCTTTTTATAACCCAGCTGCCCTCTTTCCCTGCACGAGATTTTGAGATCTCTGTTGAACTTACACTTTCTACCAACTGTTATTTTTTTTCCTTTCCTTCCCAATCATGTCAAAAATATTTCCTGTTTCAAAAGAAAAACAGCAACGATTCCTAATCCCTGCATTGCCTCTTTGAAAAATTCTCTGGCTACCCCGTTTAAAAAAAATAATAAACAACAATACTACTCTTGTTAATCCACCCAAATCCCAATTTATTGCTTCGTTCCTTTTATTTCCTTTTGCCAAGAATTCAACCTTGAGGCAGAGTCAGCAGATGAAATAAGCGACTTTCAAATAGGCAATTATTTTTCACTTCCTATGCATTTTGATAGTGCTCCTCTCTCTAAGGATGAAATGGATTAGGAATTTATCTGCAGTTGATTTTAGAGCAGGAAGAGATAGAAGAAATAAGATAGAAGATAAAAAAGATGCTGAGACTCTAGAAAGAGTGCAGGGAAGAGCAACGAAGATGACTAGGGGACTGGAGGCTAGAACATATGAAGAACGGTTGCAGGAACTGGGTATGTCTAGTTTAATGAAAAGAAGGACTAGGGGAGACATGATAGCAGGGTTCCAATATCTCAGGGGTTGCCACAAAGAAGAGGGAGTCAAACTATTCTCCAAAGCACCTGAGGAAGCAATGGGTGGAAACTAATCAAGGAGAGAAGCAACTTAGAACTAAGGAGAAATTTCCTGACAGTTAGAACAATTAATAAGAGGAACGACTTGCCTGCAGAAGTTGTGAATGCTCCAACACTGGAAATTTTTAAGAAAATGTTGGATAACCATCTGACTGAGATGGTGTAGGGTTTCCTGCCTGGGCAGGGGGTTGGACGAGAAGGCCTCCAAGGTCCCTTCCAACTCTGTTGGTATATTATATTATATTATATATTAAATAAATAGGGAGACGTGGTAGATAGTAGAACATGGCTCATTCATGTAACATCAACCAGTACTCTGATCAGGAGTAACGTTTTTCTTGAAAGATAAATAATTTTTGGTAAGTCTTGTCACCCCGATTCAAAATGAGCATAACAATGTGGGCTTCCCTAGATATATTTTAGCATTAGCATTGGATTTTCCCATGAGTCAAAGTATTTTCCAAAACACCAAAAGGCAAGATAAGAAACAATGGATGGAAAGTAACCAAAGAGAGTAACAATCTAGAACTAAGGAGAAATTTCCAATGGTGAGACCAGTCAACCAATGGAACAGTTTGCCTTCAGAAGTTGTGAGTACTCCATCACTGGATGCTTTCAAAAAGAGACAGGTCAACCATTTGTCTGAAACTGTATAGGATCTCCTGCTTGAGCAAGGGATTGGACTAGAAGACCTCCAAGGTCCCTTACAACTTAGACAAGCTTAGACAACTTAGAACTATGCCCTTCAGTCTGACCTAAACGTAGTATGTAAAATTATCTGCTACAATGTCCTACCTGTCAATGACTACTTCTGTCGTGTCCCACTCCTCCGCTGACGGCCGGGTCAGGGAAATCCGAATCAGGCTTGCCTCTGCAGCTCTGCCCAAAGTCCTAGCGAAGTCCTCAGAGCAGGCAGGAGACCAGTAAGTGACTTCAGCAAGATAAGTTCGACTTTGCCTGACTCAGAGACTGCCAGAAAGCAGATCCTTTATATAGGCCATGGGGTGTGGCTCCATGACTCAGCACTCATTAAGGCCTGCCCCTCCCTTCCTTCTGTTGCCTCCGCCTATCCAATCTTCTGATGCGAGGGTCACTCCAATCAGCTGTTGTTGGAAGTAAACTTTCCTCAGGCTCACATGCTGTGGAGGAGGGGGAGGGGTCTAGCTGCTCTGTTTGCCTGGGCATGGAGCCAGGGCTGGGGCCGGGGGATGCTCCCTCCTCTGCAGCCTGCTTGGGCATGGAGCCAGAACTGGGGCCGGGAGGCATACATTCCTCCGTGTTCGGGAGCAGATAAGCAGACCCCGGCTGCGGTGAGAGCGGACAAGACACAACAACTTCAGCTTCAACCACAACAATGCACGAACATATAATAGATACAATTTGTGTCCAGGATGTGAGGGGTCTGTAAATATTTTCACAGCCCCCCTTTTGACCCGTGCAGTATACCTCCAGTAATGGAGCATCGACAACTTCTGGAGGCAAGTCGTTCCGCTGATTCATTGTTGTCACTGTCAGGAAATTTCTCCTTAGTTCTTCACTAAAGAACAGCATCCCATATTTTGCAAACTTCTGGTAAGCAAGGTTCAAGATCAAGCCCCTCTTTCGAGAGCCCTTCATGTCAGGATATTAAAAGAAAATTCGACTGTTTTATGCGATATGCCACGTCTCTTTCAGACGCAGGATTCCTTTCATTCCGTCTTTTGAACAATGAGGCATCGTGAAAACAGGACCTCCACCTGTGACAAAGTCAAAACAAATGCTTCATCTGTAGACAGGTAAAGAAGACTTCTTTCAAGCCAACCTAACCCATCTCTTTGCTCTGCAATGTTAACATGACATTTATAAAACTGGTGGGGTGGAGGGAGACAGAGCAAAACAGAAAAGGGAATGCGTCTCTCTCTCTCTGTCTCTATCTCTATCTCTGTCTCTCTCTGTCTCTCTCTCTCTCTCTCTCTCTCTCTCTCTCTCTTTGTGTGTGTGTTGCATTGTCACAAAAAGAAGGCAATTCTGGAGCTTTCAGTAGCTGAGGATGCAATCCAACTGCTTCAACCTTTTCTCTCTCTTTCTTTTGAGGTCTCGCTTTCTCTCCTTCCTTCCCTTCCTTTTGAGAATTGTGCCAAAAGGGAGAGGGGGGGGGGGGAAACAGGAGAAAAGAAAGGCAAGTTTTAAAGGTCAACTGTACATTGGTGATGGGAATGCCTGCTTAGATGGCAAGACGCTTCTATTTAAAACCCTGGCAAAATAAACACCAGCTGAAGCAGATGGCCTTTACGGATTACTTGGAATGTGTGTTGAACAAGAACATATGAATGAGAGGCAATTACAAGGCAGCAGGACAAGGAGAAAGAGCAGCCGCCTCTCCGTTTTAGAGGTATGAAACCCCCCAAAAATGAAACTGCTTTGCAAGCTCCATATTTATACTCTCCTCTACTTACTTACTTACTTACTTATTTATTTATTTATTTTGTCACAACAGTATATATAAGCATTGACATGTAACAACTATATAATATATAAGCATCTATATGAGCATAAGTATGTAATAACTATATTAATTAGATATAATGAAAGGGAATAATAGGACAGGAACGGTAGGCATGTTTGTGCTCTTATGCACGCCCCTTATAGACCTCTTAGGAATGGGGTGAGGTCAATAGTAGACAGTTTTTGGTTGAAGCTTTGGGGATTTTGAGAAGAGACCACAGAGTCAGGTAGTGAGTTCCAAGGGTTAATAACGCTGTTACTGAAGTCATATTTTCTGCAATCAAGATTGAAGCGGTTGACATTAAGTTTGAATCTATTGTTTGCTCTTGTATTAAATAGAATAGAATAGAATAGAATAGAATAGAATAGAATAGAATAGAATAGAATAGAATAGAATAGAATTTTATTGGCCAAGTGTGATTGGACACACAAGGAATTTGTCTTGGTGCATATGCTCTCAGTGTATATAAAAGAAAAGATACGTTCATCAAGGTACAACATTTGCAACTCAATTGATGGTCAATTTTGTGATTGAAGCTGAAGTAGTCTTCAACAGGAAGGACATTGCGATAGATGATTCTTCTTGGGTGACATGATAGCAGTGTTCCTGGGTTAGCATCTCCGTCTCATACCACAAGGGATGTCCCAGAAGATAATGTCACTTTTTTCAATCAAGCAACCTTTTATGACAAGGATGACATGTTACTAAGGCTACTTTTAAAATATGTATAGATAGATGGATGGATAGATAGATAGATAGATAGATAGATAGATAGATAGATAGATAGATAGATAGATAGATAATGATAGATGTGACAGATAGAAGACAGAGATAGACAGACAGACAAATAGATGATAGGTGGTTGATGATAGATAGACAGACAGACAGACAGACAGACAGACAGACAGACAGACAGATAGATAGATGATAGATAGATAGATAGATAGATAGATAGATAGATAGATAGATAGATGATAGACAGACAGACAGACAGACAGACAGACAGACAGACAGACAGACAGACAGACAGATAGATGATAGATTGATAGATAGATAGATAGATAGATAGATAGATAGATAGATAGATAGATAGATGATAGGTGGTTGATGATAGATAGACAGATAGATAGATAGATGATAGATAGATAGATAGATAGATAGATAGATAGATAGATAGATAGATAGATAGATAGATAGATAGATAGATAGATAATGATAGATGTGACAGATAGAAGACAGAGATAGACAGACAGACAGATAGATGATAGGTGGTTGATGATAGATAGACAGACAGACAGACAGACAGACAGACAGACAGACAGACAGACAGACAGACAGACAGACAGATAGATAGATAGATAGATAGATAGATAGATAGATAGATAGATAGATAGATAGATAGATAGATAGATAGATAGATACAGACAGATGATAGATGATGGATGGATGGATGGATGGATGGATGGATGGATGGATAGATAGATAGATAGATAGATAGATAGATAGATAGATAGATAGATAGATAGATAGATAGATAGATAGATAATGATGGATGATAGATTGATGGATAGATGGCTATATGAGAGAGAGAGAGAAAATTATTATTACTGTTGTTTTTCTTGTTGTTGTTATTGTTATTGTTGTTGTTACTGCTGCTGCTGCAGGAATATATATGTATATATTCCTGCAACATATGAAAGACAAGTTGCAGGAATCAGGTACAACTAATTTGGTGAGAAGAAGGACAAAGGGTGACATGATAGCAGTGTTCCAATATTTGGGGGGCTGCCACAGGGAAGAGGGAGCCAAGCTATCCTCCAAGGCACCCGAAGGGAGGACAAGAAGCAATGGATGGAAATTAATGAAGGAGAGAAGCAACCTAGAGCTAAGGAGAAATTTCCCAACAGAGAGAATAATAAACCCATGAAATGGCTTGTGAATGCTCCATCAATGGGGGCTTTTAAGAGGAGACTGGACAACCACTTGTATGAATTTGTGTAAGTCTCCTGGTTGAACAGGAGATTGGACTAGAAGACCTCCACGGATCCTTCCAACACTACTGTTCTGTTATTTCTGCTATAGGCATAGCCTCTAGTAACTCCAACATGTTCATACACATCTCTGTAACTAACACACACACACACACACACACACACAAAGTTCATAGTGCAGGTAAATCTTTATAAGATGACTGTTTCATGGCCAAGAATTCAATGAAGGCTTAGTGAAGATTCAGAACCGAGATAGTTTTTATAGTTTATCAGAACTCTCTTTTGCATAAGGAATTTACTTATTGTCTAGTGTTACATGGACTAATGAATTCTAAGCACTATGGTTCACACAGATCATTCAGCCAAACACCCACCCACAGAGAGACACAAATACACATGCAAAACAGGGAGCAGAAGACCCACAACCAAGATTACTACTAAATAAGCTCAGCATGGAGTGCAGATGGAGCAACTAGGTTTTGCTTTTGCTTTTAACTGACTTGGTTAGAAGAGTTGTGAAAACACAAACATTTATCTCCAGTCTGTCTTCTATTAAGTGGCATCTTATCCACATTGTAGAAGCAAATCTCCAGTCATGTTACTTCCATCCTTCCTTGCGGTACGACCGGAACAATCTGGAACTGAACACACTCACAACTGTAGAAATGGTGGTAGACTTTAGGAGAAACCTTTCCATACTTCCATCTCTCACAATACCAGACAACAGTAGAGACTTTCAAATTTCTAGGTTCTACCATATCACAAGATCTAAAATGGATAGCTAACATCAAAAACGTCAACCAAAAAGCACAACAAAGAATGTTCCTTCTGCGCCAACTCAGAAAGCTCAAACTGCCCAAAGAGCTGCTGATCCAGCTCTACAGAGGAATTATTGAGTCTGTCATCTGCACCTCAATAACTGTCTGGTTTGGTTCTGCAACCCAACAAGAAAAACACAGACTTCAGAGGATAATTAGAACTGCAGAAAAAATAATGGCTACCAACCAGCCTTCCATTGAGGACCTGTATACTGCATGAGTCAAAAAGAGGGCTGTGAAAATATCTACAGACCCCTCACATCCTGGACATAAACTGTTTCAACTCCTACCCTCAAAAAGATGCTATAGAGCACTGCACACCAGAATATTTAGACACAAGATCAGTTACTTCCCGAACGCCATCTCTCTGCTAAACAAATAATTCCATCAACACTGTCAAACTATTTACTAAATCTGCACTACTATTAATCTTCTTGTCGTTCCCATCACTCATCTCCTTTCACTTATGACTGCATGACTGTAACCTTGTTGCTTGTATCCTTACAATTTATTTCGATATTGTTTCCTGATTGCTTATTTGTACCCTATGACTATCATTAAGAGTTGTACCTTATGATTCTTGATGAACATATCTTTTTTTTTATGTACACTGAGAGCATATGCACCAAGACAAATTCCTTTTGTGTCCAGTCACACTTGGCAAATAAAAAATTCTGTTCTGTTCTGTTCTGTTCTGTTCTGTTCTGTTCTATTCTATTCTATTCTTCTGAGATGGGATCCAGTTTGTTGGGGGCAATATGCTGACTCTATAAATTGCTTAGAGAGACCTGTAATGCACTATGAAGTGGTATATACCCTGTTTCCCCAAAAATGAGACATCACCTGATAATAAGCCCAATTGGGCTTTTGAACACATGGCAACAAGGCCAAGCGCTTATTTCAGGGTTCAAAAAAAAATATAAGACAGGGTCTTATTTTTGGGAAAACATGGTAAGTCTAAGTGCTATTGTTATTCGCATGAAGAACACAGAAAGTATTGGAAGACTAAGTTTACTCTCTAGTTGTGCTGACTGCCAGCAGTTTGGATTCTGACTGGTTCAAGGTTGACTCAGCCTTCTATAGTTCCAAGGTCAGTAAAAAGAGGACCAATATTGTTGGGGGAAAGATGCTGACATTGTAAACTGCTTAGAGTGGACAGTAAGGCACTGTAAAGTGATATATAAGTCTAAGTGCTATTGCTATTGCTGCATGAGGAGGGTGGGGTAATATAAAAGAAGTGATAACTTCATACCACTTTTCTTTGCCAAGTACAAATGTTATTGATAGTAATTTATTTAACATAATTCGTGGAGCATGGAGAGTCACTATAGTTCTTGTGTGGTTTAGGCCAAGCGCAGTAAAAATTAGATACTCAACATTGTTTGCAGGAGAAAAGATGACCAAATATTTTATTGATGCATCGTATTTTTGAATGACTACAACAAAGAGGGTAGAACAAGGAGCTCTTTGACTTCTGCAAATGGGTGCTCAAGGCAAGTACATGCATGTATGGCATTAATAGCGCTAGCAATAGCCAGTGGTGGGCTGCTGCCGGTTCGGACTGGTTTGCCCGAACCGGTGTAGTCCATCTCTGGCAATAGCACTTAGACTTAGATACCACTTTACAGTGCTTTACAGCCCTCTCTAAGCAGTTGACAGATTCAACCTATTGCCCCCAACAATCTGGGTCCTCATTTTACCCACCTCAGAAGGATGGAAGGCTGAGTCAACCTTGAGCCTGGTGAGATTTGAACTGCCAAGTAGCAATCAGCCGGCAGTCAGCAGAAGTAGCTTGCAGTACTGTACTTTAACCACTGTGCCATTGAGGCTTGTTAAGATGCTCATACTTGACTATGTTTCAACTCACAGCCAATGACCCTCTTGGTAGGTTGTTTGTTCAGCCACAGCAGATCTGAACCTTCTGAGATCAGTGAGGCTTGTAAGAATCCGGTGAATCATTTCTGAAAATTCCCTTTGTTACTCATAATACTTCGGACATGCTAACTACTGGCTTAATTCCAGTAAGATTGTGTAGCTGCCTGAGTTTGACCCTGTGGCTCCCGAGGACATGGACAGGTTGCTGGGTAGATTGAATGCCACCACGTGTTTACTGGACCCGTGCCCCTCCTGGCTGGTGCTGGCCACTCAGGAGGTGACACGAGGCTGGCTCCAGGGGATTACGAGCGCTTCTTTGGTGGAGGGAGTCTTTCCGGCCGCCTTGAAAGAGGCGGTGGTGAGGCCCCTCCTCAAGAAGCCTTCCCTGGACCCGGCTGTTTTAGGTAATTATCGTCTGGTCTCCAACCCGCCGCGCGAAGGTTGTAGAGAGTATGGTGCCATACCAGTTTCCCCTGCACCTGGAGGAAACTGTCTATCTAGACCCGTTCCAGTCCGGCTTCCGGCCCGGTTACAGCACTGAGACGGCTTTGGTCGCGTTGGTGGATGATCTCTGGAGGGCCAGGGATAGGGGTTGTTCCTCTGCCCTGGTCCTATTAGACCTCTCAGCGGCTTTCGATACCATCGACCATGGTATCCTGCTGCGCCGGCTGGAGGGATTGGGAGTGAGAGGCACCGTTTATCGGTGGTTCTCCTCCTATCTCTCCGACCGGACGCAGACGGTGTTGGCGGGGGCAGAGGTCGGCCCCGCGGCGCCCCACTTGTGGGGTGCCGCAGGGGTCGATTCTCTCGCCCCTTCTGTTCAACATCTACATGAAGCCGCTGGGTGAGATCATCAGTGGGTTCGGTGTGAGGTACCAGCTGTACGCTGATGACACCCAGCTGTACTTTTCCACACCGGGCCACCCCAATGAAGCTATCGAAGTGCTGTCCCGATGTCTGGAAGCCGTACGGGTCTGGATGGGGAGAAACAGGCTCAAGCTCAATCCTCCAAGACGGAGTGGTTGTGGATGCCGGCATCCCGCACAGTCAGCTGAGTCCACGGCTGACTGTTGGGAGCGAGTCATTGGCCCCGATGGAGAGGGTGCGCAACTTGGGCGTTCTCCTGGATGAACGGCTGTCTTTTGAAGACCACCTGACGGCCGTCTCCAGGAGAGCTTTCCACCAGGTTCGCCTGGTGCGCCAGCTGCGCCCCTTTCTAGACCGGGATGCCTTATGCACAGTCACTCACGCCCTTGTGACGTCTCGTCTGGATTACTGCAATGCTCTCTACATGGGGCTCCCCTTGAGGGGCATCCGGAGGCTTCAGTTAGTCCAGAATGCAGCTGCGCGGGTGATAGAGGGAGCCCCTCGTGGCTCCCACGTGACACCTATCCTGCGCAGGCTGCACTGGCTACCTGTGGCCTTCCGGGTGCGCTTCAAGGTGTTGGTGAACGCCTTCAAAGCGCTCCATGGCATAGGGCCGGGCTATCTACGGGACCGCCTGCTGCTACCGAATACCTCTCACCGACCCGTGCGCTCTCACAGAGAGGGACTCCTCAGGGTGCCGTCGGCGCGACAGTGTCGTCTGGCGACGCCCAGGGGAAGGGCCTTCTCTGTGGGGGCTCCCGCCCTCTGGAACGAACTCCCCCCAGGACTCCGTCAACTTCCGGACCTCCGAACCTTTCGTCGCGAGCTTAAAACTCACCTATTCATCTGCGCTGGACTGGGTTAGTTTTTAAACTTATGGGTTTTTAATGGGTTTTATTCTAAATTTTAATCATGGCCAATTTAATAAGTTTTTTAATTATATTTTAATCGTATTTATATTGTATTATTTTGTATTTTTTATCAGGCTGTGAACCGCCCTGAGTCCTTCGGGAGAAGGGCGGTATAAAAATTTAAATAAATAAATAAATAAATAAAAATAAATAAATCTGAAAAGTTAGCACTTAGAGTTTGAGCAGTTTTGTCTTTAATGCAAAAGAAAGCTTTCTAGTCTCCCTGCCTTTCTTTCTCCAAGTTTCCAAAGAAAATACGGTTCTTTTAGTAACATATCTTGTACACTGTGTGTTTGTCCTTTCAACCAGTTCTTGAATTCCGCCACAGAAGGATGGAAACTTGTGATATCGATATAGTTGCGGAGATAATGAATAAGATCTAAGCCTTGATTGCTGCTTCTTTATTCAGATAATTAAAAACCTACTAGCCATTCAACTGTGGAAATAGTAAACTGAGGTGAACTATTCTTGGTGGATATGTTACTACATGAACGCTGGAACATTCAATAACGGTGAATATATATTGACAATCTCTTCTCTTGAATGTATGTATTTTAACTAATTGGGACCCTCCAATCTTATAACATGCCGGTGGTTAAAAATACCTTTTTCATGTCCCCTGTCTTGGTTCTGAAAATGAAAGACCTCATTTGTTTTATCGTATTTCAATAAAATAATATAATATAAAAGACTAAGGCAATTACCGAGTTATTATTCTTATTAAATAAATTACCTGTCAAGTTTCATTTTCAAAGTATAGCACATTTTTAATTATTTTTTTCTTTTAAAGGAATATCTTGCAATGTGTTAATCTTTTATACGAAGAAAAGGGAATTTCGTTTTGATAGGCAGTATAATTGTGCACAGGTGCTGTGGCATTACTTGAACTGTAAAAAGTTGCTGGAGCAGAAAATAGCAGCAGTTTGACATTTCACACCATCTAGTGTAGGGCTGGGCAACTATGGCCCCTTTATGACCTATGGACTTCAACTCCCAGAATTCCTGAGCCAGCATGCTGGCTCAGGAATTCTGGGAGTTGAAGTCCATAGGTCATAAAGGGGCCATAGTTGCCCAGCCCTGATCTAGTGGATGTCTGTATTTTTGCAACCCAGGAGGTAACCTTATTAGAACCATGGTGGTGCAGTGGTTAGAATGCGGTACTGCAGGCCAATTCACTGCTCACCGCTAGAAGTTCGATCCTGACCCGCTCAAGGTTGACTCAGCCTTCCATCCTTCCAAGCTCCCAGATTGTTGGGCGCAAGATGCTGACTCTGTAAACTGCTTAGAGATTACTGAAAAACACTATGAAGCAGTATATAAGTCTAAGTGCTATTGCTATTCTCTACTGAGGACATGAATTCAGATTATAAGCACAACATTAGGAAGAAAAAAAGAAAAGTGCAACTTCAACTGTTGACATCTTATTACGTAATTCAAACAAGTTTTTTAATTTAGCCCAAAAGAAAAATCACCACTTATCTTGGAATTTGAGAGTCAAAATGTTTTCTACCCATCTTATTATTTCATTGTCACTTTTTGTGGAACAGCAGTGATATTTTAAAGGGCTGTTGGTTGCTATTTTGAATTCTAATACGACATCATTTTCAAGAAATTAGTAAATAAATTAATAGCTAAAATGCTAGGAAGACAGCTAGAATAGAATAGAATAGAATAGAATAGAATAGAATAGAATAGAATAGAATAGAATAGAATAGAATAGAATAGAATAGAATTTTTATTGGCCAAGTGTGATTGGACACACAAGGAATTTGTCTTGGTGCATATGCTCTCAGTGTACATAAAAGAAAAGATACGTTCATCAAGGTACAACATTTACAACACAAATGATGGTCAATATATCAATATAAATCATAAGGATTGCCAGCAACAAAGTTACAGTCATACAGTCATAAGTGGAAAGAGATGGGTGATGGGAACTATGAGAAGAATAATAGTTGTGCAGATTTAGTAAATAGTTTGACAGTGTTGATGGGATTATTTGTTTAGCAGAGTGATGGCCTTCGGGAAAAAACTGTTCTTGTGTCTAATTGTTCTGGTGTGCAGTGCTCTATAGTGTCATTCTGAGGGTAGGATTTGAAACAGTTTATGTCCAGGATGTGAGGGGTCTGTAAATATTTTCACGGCCCTCTTCTTGATTCATGCAGTATACAGGTCCTCAATGGAAGGCAGGTTGGTAGCCATTGTTTTTTCTGCAGTTCTAATTATCCTCTGAAGTCTGTGTCTTTCTTGTTGGGTTGCAGAACTGAACCAGACAGTTATAGAGGTGCAAATGACAGACTCAATAATTCCTCTGTAGAACTGAATCAGCAGCTCCTTGGTATAATATAGCAGCTATATGATAGTTATATAGTATATATAAAAATATAGCAGCTATACGATACTTATGCGATATAAAGTAGCAGCTTCTTTCTACTTCCTCCTATTATTCAAGAGGAAGATCTGCAATTTTTTGATTTTCATGTCTTCTCTCCCACAAGTGTTCACTGAAGCTGCTTCCCCAAATTAGCATTTTAACTCAAATGGTCAGAAAGGAATATTTGGGTTCTTGGTTGAGGAAAGAAACCTCATTCTCAAGTTTATTCTGAACACGTGGACTTCAAATACAGGCCTTCAAATACTGGACTTCTAAGAATGTAACCAGTGGTGGGATTTAACTGGTGTTAACAACTGGTTTGCTGAGCGCATGTGCGCCTCATGCGTGCTCGGAGCACTTGAAATCAGTTCTAAAACTTCCTTTTCTACTGCAGCCCTGGTGAGTAAAACAGCTGAGGCACAGCAATCCACTCTGCCGCGCCTATCAGCTGGGCTTCAAACAAAGGAAATATAGTTCAGTATAGTGTAGGGGTGGGCAGGCGGGCCCACCTGATTGTCGGAGCAAACCGGTTCGCTCTCAGCCGATGTCGGAGCTACCAGTTCGCCCGACTCAGTCCGAATAGCCTGAACCCCACCCCCTGAATGTAACATGTCAGAATATTCATGAACTGGAATAGGGCATAGCAACAAGGTCAGCCAATGAATAGGCATGGTAACAGGTCAGCCAGTGGGGACTGTTTGGAAACTGAAACAGATTGGAGCCTGGACATGGCTTAATCCTCCAGCTCTGATTCTGTGCTGAGGACTAAACTAATCTGGTCTTTTCCGTCTGCTGAATTGAAACTGAAATTGTTCTCTCCTCTGCCTGTGTTTGCTTGTACTTGCTACCACATTGGAAAACCTGTTTTTGGTATTGTATATTTATGTCATGTGTTATATTACATATAAAGAAAAGTTAATGAATCCTGCTGATTCAGTTACCTGTGTGTGCTTTCTGGATTTGATTTCTGCAACAGACTCTGACATAACACAATCTATGTATCTGTTGTAAAGCTACGGCAACCGTAATTGGAAGGAAATTGAGCCATCATATAAAAATAATGGTTGAGGAAAGAATAGGTCATCTAAGACTGATGCCATTTGCATATAGCACAGTCCATAGTTAATTGGGTTCTAACTAAGATTGGTGGCAAACAAGTCTAATAAATAATAACAAATAATAACAACACAAAGTCCTGCAAATAGATATAGAACAACAATGTGCAGTTAATAATGAAAAGCAAAGGCAGTGCCAACTCTAACAGGTGCCTTGAATGCAATCCCAAAACATCTGGAGAACATCACTTGAACACCATTGGTATTGACCAAAATCACCACCAGTCCATTGCAAAAGGCAGCTTTACTCGGAACACCTTACATCGTTGCAACAATAACTCTAACACAATCAAACATCCACATCTGCTTATCACTGATCTTGGGAAGGACTCAGGAGGCAGATAAAAATGCCAAATTCAGTCTGAACATCTGGTTGACTGTGTGACAAACCATAATTTATTTATTTATTTATTTATTTTGTCACAACAATATATGTAAGTGAGAAAACCCGAACTAGACACTCTCTCTAACGTACTAACATCCAATGGATTCCAAAGAAATAAGATTACCAAGCTAATCCAAAAAGAACCCCCCACTAAAATCCAAGACAGAGAACAAGAAAACGGCACAGCCCTCCTCCCATATATAAAAGGCACCACAGACAGAATCAGCAAGATCCTCCACAAACACAACATCAAGACAGCATTCTGCACAAACAGAAAAATATCCACCATCCTAAGAAACCCCAAAGACAAAATTGAGTTAGAAAATCAAGGAGTATATGAAATCCCATGCACCGCCTGCCCCACCACATACATTGGACAAACCAACAGAAGAATAAGTGCACGCATTGAAGAACACAAGAACTCATTCAAAAAAGAGGAACCAACTTCTTCCCTGGTCCAACACTTTAAAGTCACAGGACATGATATTGACTTTAAAAAGACCAGAACTATCGCCAAAACTGAACACTTTAACAACAGAATAATCAGAGAAGCCATTGAGATAGAAAAACGCCCACACAGCATGAACAAACGAGATGACACCTCCCGCCTACCAGCCATTTGGAAACCCGCTCTTATTGACAAACGAGTCCCTAACACGAGGAATGACACCAGACCCACACTCACAAGGTCCACACAGGATGTCACCACCGCACATCCACCCAGAAAGCAGACCCAAACCCACACTGATCATGAAGCACGACCAAGGACCAGAAGCCAGACCGCAGCTGCAACATTAGCCATTTCAAACCCCTCCAATCCATTCATGCAGCAGACTGACACCCACTATGAAGATGTAGCACGACCACAAAGCCAAACAACAGCTATGCAGCTCACCAGTTCAAATCCCCCTGCAGCACAGACTAGACTGAGCACAACCAAGCCCCCACCAACACAGGACACACCCCCAGCCAATCAGAGCACAGAAAAATCCCCATCCAATCAGAGCACAGCCAAGCTCCCACCCAATCAGTTCAAACCCCCACTAGCAGTTAAAAGGAAGAAACAGCTGCGATCACACATTGCTCCCAGAAGCACGAAGCTGAAGCCTGAAGATGACGAATGAGACTTCGTCGAAACGTCGCCAAGACACTTCCAATTTTACACGGGAGAAAACCCGAACAACCAAAGACCTATATATATATATATATATATATAGGGAGAAGAAAAGAAAAACAATAGGACAGGAACGGTAGGCACGTTTGTGCACTTATGCACACCCCTTATGGTCCTCTTAGGAATGGGGTGAGGTTAATATTAGAAAGTTTTTGGTTAAAGCTTTTGGGATTATGGGAAGAGACCACAGAGTCAGGTAAAGTATTCCAAGCACTGATGATTCTATTACAGAAGTCATATTTTCTGCAATCTAGATTAATCTACATTAAGTTTGAATCTATTGGTTGCTCTTGTATTATTGCAATTAAAGCTGAAGTAGTCTTTAACAGGAAGGACATTACAATAGATGTAATACAATAATAATTGACAGGTATTTCTTCACTGACTAGTCAAGAAACCTAATCACTGAATCTTTGACCCTAGTTTTGAAAATATTGGACAGATCCATAAGATCATGTAAAATCTCTTGTCCATGAGCACAATCAAATGTTTATAGAGAGCAAGGTGTCAGGTCAAAGGCAACCTGGTTTATTTGGTTTAGGACTATGATATCTCAGCTTCAAAAACCCAGATTACTATGTGAGGGCAGCAGAAAAAATAATCAGTATTTCTTTGCTGACAATTATTGTGATTTGGATGTTTCAGGGCAGATTTGATGGCTCGAAATTAGATGTTATATTAACTGTAAGATTCTAGGGGTCTCTATCTACTAAGTGGTGCTAATATTTCATGGATCTGATAAGAAGTTTTAGAAAGTTAGTTGTCATATCAGGAAATTTCAGCTTTGGATATGTGATTTTTTTTTTTGTCTTTTAATGATCCCATAATCCCTTGTGAGGTGGAATCGGGGCAACTGAATGGAGCTAGCAGAGTGTTTACTGGCCAAATGCCCTTCCTGTCGCCAATGCAGAGTTTTATTCGGTAGATATATTCTCACTGTGCCCAGAGAGAGAAATATTTGCCTCTACCTAGGATTTGTGCTTTGGATATGTGAATCCCCACTAAAAACCTGGAAATAAATTAAGCCTACTTAAAAATAGGCCCACCCTTATCTCACACAAGATAACTTTATCTTACTTTCTTTGAATGTCTATGAAGATTCTCAGTCATCCAGGTCATGGTGGTCCCAAAGATACTTTTCCAAGGGCGATTTTTCTCTTGGAAACTGGACTACTTTCTTGGAAGTTATCCCATCCCAGGATTATGCAAGTTAAGAAGAGATTTGTAGTCCTTGAAATGCTTGAAACGGCTGGTCAGCAAATTCAATTGCTAAGGCATTATACCAGAGAATTATGATTTGGACTACAAGTCCCATGATGCTTCAGTAAAAAAGCATGACCTGCAGCAACAGAGAGAGGCCAGCTTGAACGCTCGGCTGCTTAGCAAACAATAAAAGCTGCCTTTTCTCATTCGTTGAGCATCTTATGCTGCTGTAGTAAGAAATCACGTTCTTGTTTCTTTGTTGGCATTTTTACTGTTGCCTTGTGATTATACCGTGTATAGAAATAAAAGAAAAAGTCGTATTCTGCTTTTCGATTTCTGACATGTTGTTCCAAAATTCACCTTTGCAGTAAGAAACGTTCCCACAAAATGTGACGTTCTCTTGTTTCTTTAATCTCCACTGATTAATTACATTACTGGCAAGCGAAGGAAGGATGACAGATTTTGTCATATTATTGTAATAATATTGATTTCCGAGGCCTGGCGAATTTCACAAATTCTCTATTTGCACATCTAGGAAATATTTCCAAATTCATATTGCTTTGGGGCAGCATTGTCATATCAGCTTCAATAGTGACCTTTCTTGAGCATACTCAATAAAGAAATAACTTTATGGGTAATCAACAGTAAATGAAAAAAGCAGATACAATTCCATCCATCTGCAACAAATTCCACTGTAAAAAATGTTTGCCTGTGGATTCATTGATAAGGGTAAAGATAATTAACAATTTTGGAGAAGGGATAAATTTATGGAGTAAAGATTATTGTTGTTGTTGCTAGTTGCGAAGTCATGTCGTACCCATCGCAACCCCATGGACAACATTCCTCCAGGCCTTCCTGTCCTCTACCATCCTCTGGAGTCCATTTAAACTCATGCCTACTGCTTCAGTGACACCATCCAGCCACCTCGTTCTCTGTCGTCCCCTTCTTCTTTTGCCCTCAATCTTTCCCAGCATTAGGCTCTTCTCCAGTGAGTCCTTCTTTCTCATTAGGTGGCCAAAATATTTGAGTTTCCTCTTCAGGATCTGGCCTTCTAAAGAGCGGTCAGGGTTGATCTCCTCTAGGACTGACTTGTTTGTTCGCCTTGCAGTCCAAAGGACTCGCAGGAGTCTTCTCCAGCACCAGAGTTCAAAGGCCTCAATTCTTTGGCGCTCAGCCTTTCTTATGGTCCAACCTTCACAGCCATACATTGCAACTGGGAAAACCATAGCTTTGACTATACGCACTTTGGTTGGCAGGGTGATGTCTCTGCTTTTTAGTACGCTGTCTAGATTTGCCATATCTTTCCTCCCCAGGAGCAAGCGTCTTTTAATTTCTTGGCTGCAGTCCCCATCTGCATGATGGGGTGATCTTGGAGCCCAGGAAAATAAAATCTGTCACTACCTCCATTTCTTCACCATCTATCTGCCAGGAATTGAAAGGGACGGATGCCATGATTTTTGTTTTCTTAATGTTGAGTTTCAAGCCAATGTTTGCACTCTCCTCCTTCACCCGCATCAAGAGGCTCTTTAGTTCCTCTTCACTTTCTGCCATTAGAGTGGTATCATCTGCATATCTGAGTTTGTTGACATTTCTTCCGGCAATCTTAATTCCAATTTTTGATTCATCTAGTCCCGCCTTTCTCATGATGTGTTCTGCATATAAGTTAAATAGGCAGGGTGATAGTATACAGCCTTGCCGGACTCCTTTCCCAATTTTGAACCAATCAGTGGTTCCGTGTCCAGTTCTCACTGTGGCTTCTTGACCTGCATACAGGTTTCTCAGGAGACAAATAAGATGGTCTAGTACTCCCATCTCTTTAAGAACTTGCCACAATTTGTTGTGATCCACACAATCAAAGGCTTTAGCATAGTCAATGAAGCAGAAGTGGATGTTTTTCTGGAACTCCCTAGCTTTCTCCATGATCCAGCGTATGTTGTCAATTTGATCTCTAGTTCCTCTGCCTCTACAAAATCCTGCCTGTACTTCTGGTAGTTCTTGATCCACATATTGCTGGAGCCTAGCTTGTAGGATTTTAAGCATAACCTTACTAGCATTTGAAATGAGTGCAATGGTGCGATAGTTTGAACATTCTTTGGCATTGCCTTTCTTTGGAATTGGAATGTAAAGTAAAGATACAAGAAGCTAACAGAGGGGTATCACTGCTCCTCCTATAGTAGTGGCCAAAATTGTGGAAACCTTTTGGGAAAAGTGTATTTTTGAGGTTTGATGGCTAATAACGCTACCTTTTATTTTATTTTTATTTTTTTTTAGTTTCAAGACAACCCTATTCCACTGCTGGAATAGCCTGGGAATAGCCCAGACCTTCACCCAATTGAAAATCTATGGAGCCGACTAAAGAAACTGGTTAATCAGAAGCGACCCAGCAATAAAACCCAGTTAAAAGAAGCAATCCTTCAATCTTGGTTTCACATGATAGCATAACTAAGGGCCTCTGGTGGCTTAGCAGACTAAGTCTGTCTGTTATTAACACAGCTGCTTGCAATTACTGCAGGTTCAAGTCCCACTAGGCCCGAGGTTGATTCAGCCTTCCATCCTTTTTAAGGTAGGTAAAATGAGGACCCAGATTGTTGGGGGCAATTAAGTTGACTTTGTATATAATATACAAATGGATGAAGACTATTGCTTAACACATTGTAAGCTGCCCTGAGTCTTCGGAGAAGGGCGGGATATAAATTCAAATTAAAAAACAAACAAACCCTAAAAGACTTGACTCACTCCATCGGAAGATGTTGTAAGGCTGTAATTCATGCTAAAGGGTTACCCAACTAAGTATTAACTGATATGGGGATGATTTTTGTATATCTCGTTTTTTTCTACGTGTTTCACTTTTCTTCTTTATACTGTAACTGCTATTCTAATAGCAAACCCTTCGTAGAAGTTATTGCATTGCATTCTTGATTGAATTATCTTTACATTGATATATCATTTTATGGTACTATTCAGTGGTGAAATCCAAATTTTTTTTTACTACCGGTTCTATGGGCATGGCTTGGTGGGCATGGTGTGGCTTGGTGGGCATGGCAGGGCAAGGATACTGCAAAATCTCCAATCCCACCCCACTCCAGGGGAAGGATACTGCAAAACCCGCATTCCCTCCCTACTCCTGGGGGAAGGATATTGCAAAATCTCCATTCCCACTCCACTCGGTGGCCACCCAGAGGTGGTATTTACCAGTTCTCTGAACTACTCAAAATTTCCACTACCGGTTCTCCAGAACCTGTCAGAACCTGCTGGATTTCACCCCTGGTACTACTCCAAAAAAAAAAAAAGTGGTGTTATTAGCTAGTTTTAGAAAATACACTTTTCCCAAAAGGTTTCCACAATTTTGGCCACTACTGTACTACAAAAATGTATGTTGCTATATCATTTATACTGTATGAAGTGATAACATTTTGCAAACAGGTAAGTGCTTCGCTATAGCTCGGTAATCATTTTCTTCCTAAATGGATTGTATACGAGTCCATCAGATGACATCGAGGAGAACAGATGTTTGTTCTTGCAAAACTGATCAAGCGGAAATGGTAATTGGGCAGCCATCCATTTGAAAATCAGGGCCATACGCTTCCATCATGCTCCTGTAAAATATTTCTCAAACAACCTACTAGGTCTGTGTTCAGCAGAATGCAAAGGGAAGTTGTACTCTGAAGCAAAGGACAGATGAGACAATAACAATATGGCAGAATAATGAATGTGGAAGAGGTTCATAGCACAGACAGATTTTTCCAGTAATTTAGAATGGAATGGAATGGAACATATTAGAATGGAATGGAATGGAATGGAATGGAATGGGATGGGATGGGATGGGATGGGATGGGATGGGATGGAATGGAATGGGATGGGATGGGATGGGATGGGATGGGATGGGATGGGGTGGGATGGGATGGGATGGGATGGGATGGGGTGGGGTGGGGTGGGGTGGGGTGGGGTGGGGTGGGGTGGAATGGAATAGAATAGAATAGAATAGAATAGAATAGAATAGAATAGAATAGAATAGAATAATGAAATGAAGAATTAGAATAGGACAGGACAGGACAGGACAGGACAGAACAGAACAGAATAGAATAATAACTTTATTGTCATAATTTATAATTGATTGTTGAATGTACACCAATTGGCATATATTAAAATGAAATTTCATTGCATACAACTCTCAAAGGGTCACCACGTCCAATATACTCTACATAAACATGACAACATAAATAAATAAATACAAAATTATGCATATACCCACATATGTTATATGACATGGAGAAACAACACAGTCTAATTCAAATGTACACATGTCCATGGAGAGAAAAACATAGCTTGGGAGTTTATCAGACGGATGGCCTAGAGAAAAAAGTTGTTAGAGAATCAGGTAGTCCTGCTAGAAATACTTCAAAACCTCCTCCCAGAGGGGAGCAACAGAAACAGACCATAAAGTGGGTGTGTGGGGTCTCTAACAATGCTTTGATCTCTAAGCACATAGCACTAATGTGCTATGTGCAGTATCCTGAATGGCAGGAAGGGAGCTTCCTATAATCTTCTCCACTGACCTTACCACTCTCTGTAGGGACTTTCTACCTGTGGTACTGCTGTCGCCAAAACAAACAGGGATGTAGTTTCTTAAAATGCTCTCAATCGTGCCTCTGTAAAAGGTGGCCAGGACAGAAGGAGAAAGGTGTGCTCTCCTCATCCAATGCAGGAAATGCAGATGATGGTTTGCACACTTCTCTAAGGATGACGTGTGGCGAGACCAGTTCAGATTGTGAATCATCGGCACCCACCCCCAGATACTTAATACTGTTGACCACCTCTATAGCTGCATCCTTGATACTCCTTGGTGGAGTATGACTATGCCAGTTCTTTCTAAAATCTACAATGACCCTCTTTGTTTTATTAACATTTATTAACATTTAAATTTCTTGGACCTGGAGCCCTTTAGATCAGGAGCCCTTTCAATCGGTGAAATCTAAGAAAGTGAAGGAGCTTCTGTTCGGTATGAAAGAGGGTGATACCGGTTAGGAAAAAGTAGATATTTGGGGAATAAAGTTGTTTTCTTCCTTCCTTCTCCGAGCAGTCTGTATGTTATAGATAAGGCCATTCACACAGCAGGTCTCAGATACCTGGTAAGCAGGCCAATTCAATAACTCATTTAAGGCCAATGGTTGAAAGTCCGCACCTTCATTCCATTTTTAATTATCTACTGTCGACCGCCAGAATTTGTATGTCCTAAATTTTTACCAATCCATTTCTCATCTTTAGTTTAACATTCACCTCCGGTGCCTATTGTCCTAGTTTGGGGAGGGAGGGCGTAATTTGTTTTTGCAATTTATGTTTCTTGCAATAATTCACTCCATTTCCCCTGGCAAAGATAACCATGTTTGTGGTCAATATATTAATTTTCAGGTCCATGCTCTTTATTCCGTCGTACCGTCTGACATTAACCAAACATAATTCAAGTTCTCGGCCAAAGACGCCTCTTAATTTCTGTACAGATGTGCATGCATTGTCATGTCCCCATCAACGTCTTTCTAAGACCATGACAGATATTCCATCTCTCTCTCTCTCTCTCCCTCTCTCCCTCTCTCCCTCTCCCTCTCCTTCTTAAAGCATTAAACTTCCCCAGTTCTGTCCATTGACACATCTTGCAGCTTTTCTATCAGAATTCTAGCAATTATTTGCTTAGGTTCAGTACATGTTACGCCCTAATCCTCCCACCCACCCCCCCTTAGCGCTGGCATTCAACCTTGTTGCAGAATTGAACTTCAGAATGTTATGCAGTAATGAAATGCACACGAGAACATGCACTGACTCTCTGTTATATTACAAAAGCTGCATTAGTTACAGCTGCTTGAACACACATGTATATGCTCACTTGTCCAGCTGGACAATGATCAGGGGATGGCAGGGATAAAGAAATGTAGGGAAAAACTCTGTCGATCGGAGTAGTATGGACAAATAGGGTCCCTTCAACCATCTTCTGTCCAGTCTTCTTTTTATTGTTTTCCAGCTACTGTCTGATAGCATTCCATCACATGTCACCTCTCTGTTGTTCTTCCACTGACCTGCCCAGTTTGGAGATCAAATGTGACTTACTGGATGGCAATTAACTTCCTTATTTCTAGTTGCTGTTTCAGAGTTTACTTCCAATATCTGTTTGGCTTGCTTGCTTCTAAACATCTGTCTGTGCTTCAGGTTTGGGTCATTTTGCTCCAGTTGGTGGAAAATGCAGTGGCTGGTTTTGCACAGACCCCAGTGTGCACATGTATCACCTCTCCTGCGGGAGCTGCATTGGCTGCCGATTTGCTTCCAAGCACAATTCAAGGTGATGGTTGTCACCTTTAAAGCCCTTCATGGCTTGGGACCAGGTGATCTGAGGGACCGTCTCTTGCTGGTCACATCTACCAAGAGGCAGAGAAAGTTGCGGGTCCCTTCCCCAAGGGAGATACACCTGGTGGGACCCAGAAGAAGGGCCTTCTCCGTGGTGGCTCCCTCTCTCTGGAACATCATTTCCCCCAGAGATTAGAACGGCCCCAACTCTAGTACTCTTCTGGAAGGTGCTGAAGACCTGGTTCTGCCAGTGGGCTTGGGGAACCCAGAGTGGGATGGAGCCTATTCAATGGCTTGTGTGATTGGTTGTTGCTGTTTCTGGGGCAGGAGGTGGGGGGTGATTTTATTACATTAATTTATTTGATTTTTTTAATTAGTTTTACTGTTTTTAAATGTGGTTTTTATATTCTGTAAGCCCCCTTGAGTCACCATGGGCAAATAGGCAGCAATATGAATTTAATAAACAAATAGATAGATAGATAGATAGATAGATAGATAGATAGATAGATAGATAGATAGATAGATAGATAGATAGATAGATAGATATTGTTTCGTCTTTGTCTCCCTGGGTTTTAGTTCCTTTTTTTTTTCTTTGTGTAATAGTACAATAACTGCATTTCTTCAAATATCTAGAGAAGGAAGGAGAGGGAGAAGTGAGGGGAAGGAGAGGGGGAACAGGGAGAGGGAGAAGGAGACAAGAAGAGAGGGAGAAGGAGAAAGGGTGAGGGAGAGGGAGATAGAGAGGAGGAGGGAAAGAGGAAGAGGAAAGGGATCAGAAGGGGAAAGGAAAGAGAAAGGAGGGGGGAGAATAATTTGTGCAGTCATTTCATAAACAAAGTTCATCCAAATTTTAACACGTCTTCAATTTTGTCTCCATTTGCACCTGGAGCTTTACCATTTCCCAACAAACTTGCAACAGTTGAGGCTTCTTTTCCATTCCTTAGGCGCTCACATTTAAAATGTTCACTGCAATTGCTTTCTGTATTGCTTTCATTCTCATATGAATTTCTGAACTACTTCTTCTGCATTACCCAATTCCCCCTCCCATTTTCTCCTTTTTTGGTTTTAATCCAATTCACTCTTCTCTTTATAGCTTTTCACCCACTTCTGAAATCTTTTTTTTTTTAAATTCTATCAAAAACACTTTGTATTTCCCCCCCTCCCTGCTTTTTTCATCTTAATCATTTCTTGCTGTCTTCGAGTACATCCTTGGTAGTTAGACTTTATCTGGCTATACGTATCATTCAGTTACTATCTCATATTTACCCTCATCTTTGTAGCACCCATTTCTAACATGATTTTTTTCCAGGCTCCTTCATTTTATGGTTTCACCAATCAACCTTTTTAGATTTCTTGTAAAAATAACCAAACAATTACTACTTTGATATCTATCCACAAGAATCTGGATGATACGTGTGTGTGTGTGTGTGTGAGAGAGAGAGAGAGAGAAAGAGAGAGAGGGAGGGAGGGAGTTATATATTGTTAAGAGAACAGCAACTCTAGCAATAACAATAGCACTTTGAATAGAATAGAATTCTTTATTGGCCAAGCGTGATTGGACATACAATGAATTTGTCTTTGGTGCATATGCTCTCAGTGTACATAAAAAGAAAAGATACATTCGTCAAGAATCATAAGGTACAACACTTAATGAGAGTCATAGGGTACAAATAAGCAATCAAATCATATTAGGAAACAATCAGTATAGAATAGAATAGAATTTTTTATTGGCCAAGTGTGATTAGACACACAAGGAACTTGTCTTGGTGCCTATACTCTCAGTGTACATTAAAAAAAAGATACATTCATCAAGGTACAACACTTACAACACTTAACAATAGTCATAGGATACAAACAATCAATATACATCATAAGGATACTGTCAATCATTGGAGGACAATACAACTGCTGTGATGAATCAGAATATGAAGCCTTAATACTACTAATTCCAAATAAAATCTGAACACATTTCTAGTTTTGTACCATTGTCTTAAAATTGAAGTTTTCCGGCGCTGGCCACAATGATAGATTTAATGACCAAGACAATGGAGTTGAAAATAAAGTGTTGGATTAAGATCAGGAACATTGAGATTCAAATCTATTCTCACTCATGAAGGCTCAAGGATTAACTAGACATTCTCCTTCAGCCAGCTAACTCCAATTTTTGTAGGGAAATTTGGAAATTCATTCCTGCAAGAAAGACAGGTATCTATCTGTCTTATAAAGCTAATAATTCAATAAATAATATTTTCTCACGGTCTTTATATTTTAGACGTCATACTTAGGATTCCAATCCTATACAAGCATATCTAGAAAAAACATTCTGTTTAAATGACGATATGTATTTCTCATTGTAATTGCATTCTAAGAATTCTAAGATATATTTTTTTTAAAGAGAAAACACATTATTGAATATTCTGCTTTCAAAAAACATATTTAATTTTGGAATTGCTTCTTGAACTTGAACATCACACAGCTGAGGCTCTGAATGAATGCTATTTTCAACCCACCCAAACCATTATTGGACCATAAATAGAAACAGGTTGGTATCCTTTTCTTTTTTCCTTTTTTTTTTATAGAAGGTTGAACTTTCATTTTTTTCACACCTCTTTGCAATGCAGCTGGAGTGCTCCAAGACTTAGTAAGAACTTGATTAACTGGAACATCCGTACTGTTCCTCTTTAATAACATCTGAATTTAAAACCATATGGCTAAAAATAGCCATTTCATTTATCAGAGGATGGGAAAGCGTATTATTTTGAAATGCTTCTTCACAAGAAAGAAGTGCTTTATGTCAGCACTACAAAGCAACATTGTGTTGTGAAGCTTCTGAAACAAATCGGCTAAGTTGATTTCAGATGTTCAATTGGTCATAGAATAAAACTATTTGTCCACAAAAGTTTTGGGCAACTTTTGTTCGAATTAAATCCTCATAAAAGAGATAATTGAGAAATTGGAAGGTAAATAAACTTTTGAGGCAGTGTGACAACGTCAGCTGAATGTTAATAATAATAATAATAACAACAGAATTGGAAGGGACCTTGGAGGCCTTCTAGTCCAACCCCCTCGCACATAGGTGCTAGTCGTTCCCACTGAAGAGCCAGCGCTTTCCGAAGACGTCTCCATGGTCATGTGGCTGGCATGACTAAACGCCAAAGGCGCACCGAACGCTGTTCCCTTCCCACCAAAAGTGGTCCCTATTTTTCTACTTGCATTTTTTACGTGCTTTCGAACTGCTAGGTTGGCAGAAGCTGGGACAAGTCACGGGAGCTCACTCCGGCACTAGGGATTTGAACCGCCGAACTGCCAACCTTTCTGATCGTCCCCCTGAGCCACCACGTCCCCCTTTTGCCATGTATAGGTATTGACAAAATGGGGATTGGATTCAGTTATGGTAGTAAATTTAGTGGCAAAGAATTAGGAACATAGAAGGCCGAGACTTTAGAAAAATGATCAGGCACTAAGACAAAAATAAAATAAAACAAAACGAGGGGGGGAAAAGCCAACAACTCCATGGAATGCAGAGCTTAATACCAGGAAAGGTCAACCCACATAGTTATTTTAATTAATTTATTAATCCAATTTATATGATTGCCATCTGTTAGAAAGTGACTCTGGGTAGCAAATCCATTTTAACTTCTCTTGCTAGGTTAGGAAAAAAAGAAAATATAGCTGCAGAGTAAGCACAGAGACCTTAATGTACCTTATGCTTTACAATAAACAAATAGGCCCATCTGTCATTATTTGGACTGAGAAGAGACATTAGCAAAGGAGAGTGCTTGGCTTTCACTTACCTGCACTGGCCTAAACATTAACTATAAATATTATCCAGATTCTTTCTCTGCAGTATGCCTATTTCCCTGTCCTTGTATCTCATTACGCCAGGCAGTTTCTGCTACCTCTGCTCACTGACTAACCACCCTGATAAAACCAAGTCCTGCCAGTCATGAAAAAACTCCTTTGCAATCAGTGTTTCTAGGAAGTGACCAGGCTGAACATTATTATTATTATTATTATTATTATGTTTAACTCATAGAATCATCTATTGCAATGTCCTTCCTGTTGAAGACTACTTCAGCTTCAATCACAACAATACAAGAGCAAACAATAGATTTAAACTTAATGTTAACCGCTTCAATCTTGATTGCAGAAAATATGACTTCTGCAACAGAGTTGTTAATGCCTGGAATGCACTACCTGGCTCTGTGGTCTCTTCTCAAAATCCCCAAAGCTTTAACCAAAAACTGTCTACTGTTGACCTCACCCCATTCCTAAGAGGTCCGTAAGGGGCGTGCATAAGAGCACAAACGTGCCTACCGTTCCTGTCCTATTGTTTTCTTTCATTATATCCAATTAATATATTTATTGCATGCTTATGCTTATAAAAAGGTAAAGGTTCCCCTCGCACATACATGCTAGTCGTTGCCGACTCTAGGGGGCGGTGCTCATCTCCGTTTCAAAGCCGAAGAGCCAGCGCTGTCCGAAGACGTCTCCATGGTCATGTGGCCGGCATGACTCAATGCCAAAGGTGCACGGAACACTGTTCCCTTCCCACCAAGTGGTCCCTATTTTTTCTACTTGCATTTTTACGTGCCTTCGAAACTGCTAGGTTGGCAGAAGCTGGGACAAGTAACGGGAGCTCACCCCATTACATGGCAGCACTAGGGATTCGAACTGCTGAGCTGCCGACTTTTCGATCGACAAGCTCAACGTACTAGACCCTGAGCCACCGTGTCCTATGCTTATATATATATGCTTATATATTATATAGTTACTTTCATGCTTATGCTTATATATACTGTTGTGACAAAATAAATAAAAAAAAAAAACGTGAAGGAGTTGTTAAATGTGCCATTCGCCATGAGTCTCTTCGCACTCGCAAGAAAGCTAAGTCCAGCCCACCTTGATTTCCTTCTATTCTTATCTCCCGCCAATTTCCCTTGACTGTTACTAGTTCAGATTCTTGTAGAGAGCTGAAGCTTGCAATAAATCTTTATACCCATTTGAAAACTGCCTGGATCCTCTGATTTCTCTGGTGCTTGACAGCTTGGCTACTTCAGCTTATTTGCACATGCTTAGAAGCTATCTGGTACCAAATTAGCCAAATTATACCAAATCATTGGTTTATGCAAGTCAATATCACAGCAATCAGACAGGAATTCTCCAAGGTGTGTGTGTTTGTGTGTGTACATACACGTATGCAGATATCTCCTTCTGCCTTCCCCTTCCCCTTCCCCTTCCCCTCCTCCTCCTCCTCCTCCGCCATTTTCTATCTACTGCAGGATGAAGGCCTCTTCTGCATCTTTCCAACCATTATGGTCCTGAGCTTTCTTTTGTCAATTAGGCCTACAATACTTGCTGATGTTGTCCATCCATCTTGTTTTAGTTCTCTTTCATGGATGCTTTTTATCAGAGGGGATCCATTCTATGACTGCCTTGGTCATCAGTTCTTGCTATGCTAGGTTTGATCCTAGGTAGAGGCAGATATTCCTCTCCCTGGGCACATATATAATGTGCCTATATATGGCCTATATATAATAAAACTGAATGTTGTGGATAAAGGTGGAAATACAAGAGAATAGTTCAGTGATATTCTCCAAGACAATTATAGTACCCAGTTTGACATAGTTGAGCCAATTTATTGATTTATTTCTATAAGAAGAATTTGGTAGCAGCTAGTTGACATTGTCTAAAATCAGAGGTTGAGAAGTGTTAGAATTGATTGTAGTTGGATGGAGATAACTCAGAAATATCAAGGGAGATAATGAAGAAATATTAAGGCTACAAAATTAGATTATTGAGGATCAACAACAACGAACAGGAAGAGACAAGTCTGTACTATTGCCAAGAAAATTGCAGACTTGTCTATTAAGTCACTGAGCATAATAAATGAAGGAATAAGTTACATTTATATGATCAGAAGTTGTTTTAGAAGTTTGATTTCATGAACTATACTCCTGATGATGACATATATTTTTCTTTGGCAGAACTGTCACTAGTGCACTATTTTAATTAAAATTTACTTTAATCTTGTATTAAAACATGTTGCCTGGTACACTGTTAAAATTACAATCTCCTTCATTTTTCATAGATTCAAATCTTATTTCTTATTGTAACCATTAATAAAACGCAGAATTTTTCTGGTGTTATTCTTAATCACAGGAGTTGAAATTCCCCTCTAAAATCTAATTACATTTTACAGTAGTCCAGTTTTAACAGTAATTATTATACTGTGAAACTGAAAATGCTGAAAGTAAGGGGAATATGTGTACAATTCGTTCATTAAGCAGTATAAAATTATGCCATTATTAATTTTTATAACACGGATTTTAAGATGTTATTTTGGTAACAGACTAATAATTCCTTAACGATGAATGTGTTTGCTTCAAATTGATTCCATAGAAATGACACCATTGAGAGAACTGGGAAAAATTGCAATTTTTTAAACAATAAAGCAAAACATAAAATGGAAAATGCAACCGTAAAATGAATGCAGTTCAAACTGGAACCACTGTTAAAATCTGTTCTAAAATAATGTAGCAGTAAACCAAAAAGACATTTCTACCGTGTTTTCCTGAAAATAAGACCTTCCTGAAAATATTTAATTGCATGCACAGCCGGTCCCCACCATTTCCTCTGGTTAGGGTTAGGGAGACAGAGCTGGAAATCAGGTAAGACAACAAGAGGAGCCCCGTCTTGCTCCACACGCCCCAAAATAATAAGACCTCCCCAAAAATAAGGCCAAGCTCTTATTTCATTGTTCAAAAAATATAAGACAGGGTCTTATTTTCGGGGAAACGCAGTAAGGATTCAATGTTATTTCACATTTTATACTTCCAAAGTCAGAAATGATTCTGTCTTAATTTCTGCCACTGCCTTCTATGTTATCTCAGTTAATAAATACAAACAATGCAAAGCTGCAAATACGGTCACACACAAACCCACAACTGTTTTGTAACTAAAGCACTTCAAAGGTTAATAATGGCGGTTGTATGAAGCACCATCAATTTACTCCATCAACGGCCTTCATGCGAGTTATTAAATCTACATTTCTCATTCGACATAATAGAAATAAAGGCAATTTAATAAAACGTTGTCATAAGATCAATATCCCGGAAAAGAAATGTCTTTGGCATCATGAAAATGTTTATAATACATGGGAGCAAGATATAATTTTCTTTATAGAGTGACCGACACTTCTGTGAAGGTAGGATTAAAGGAATAGCAAGTGAAACATGTTCCAATACTTCTTATAAGTAGCATGACTGACAGCTTTCACGCACTGTTGCTAGGGCAACAACCATACTGATAAAAACCCAGACACTTTCTACGCCTTACCTGCACTTGTTAAGTTAGATGATTATGTCCATGACATGCCGTCTTGCATGGTTTCTTTGGGAAAAAAAAATCTAAGTTTTAATCCACTTGAGCTTCTGCATTCACACCTACCCATCCGATCCCTCGTCTGCACTATAATACAGCATGCTATGTTATTATAACACATAATATATATTATTGAGAGCTATCAGAATATTTGTGGCTGTAATGTCATGCTATATGATTATAGCATGCTTTTCCAGCTAGCTGTTAGTTTTAGTAGCAACTAATGGTTGAGGTTAAAGTAGTTTTTAGATTTCTTATTTTAAACAGAAATGGGAAATTCTCAGCATCAACGTGTAATAGTAGTTAGCAGTAGCATTGATGCTTATATATCCCCCCATAGCATTTTACAGCACCCTCTGGGCAGTTTATAATGTACAAGTATTATTTGCATATTGCCCCCAACAATCTGGGTCCTCATTTTACTGACCTCGAAAGGATGGAAGTCTGAGTCAACCTTGAATCCCATTTTAGCCTCCAGTCCTAGGGGACTGGAGGCTAAAACATATAAAGATATACTCAATTCCAGCAACATATGAAGAATGGTTGCTGGAATTGGGTATATCTAGTCTGATGAAAAGAAAGACTAGGGGAGACATGATAGCAGTGTTCCAGTATTGCAGGGGCTGCCACAAAGAAGAGGGAGTCAAGCTATTCTCCAAAGCACCTGAGGCAGTGGTGGGATTCAGCCAGTTCGCACCACTTCGGGAGAACCGGTTGTTAACTTACTGAGCAGTTTGCAAACTGGTTGTTGGAAGAAATTATTAGAGCAGAGAACCGGTTGTTAAATTACTTGAATCCCACCACTGACCTGAGGGCAGGACAGGAAGCAATGGGTGGAAACTTATCAAGGAGCGAAGTAAACTAGAACTAAGGAGAAATTTCCTGACAGTGAGAACAATTAATCAGTGGAACAACTTGCCTCCAGAATGCTCCAACACTGGAAGTTTTTAAGAAGAGATTTATTTATTTTGTCACACAGTATATATAAGCATAAGCATGAAATAATTATACAATATATAAGCATATATATAGTATGAGTATGTAATAACTATATTAATTGGATATAACAAAAGGAAACAATAGGACAGGAATGGTAGGCATGTTTGTGCTCTTATGCACGGCCCTTACAGACCTCTTAGGAATGGGGTGAGGTCAATGGTAGATAGTTTTTGGCTGAAGCTTTGGGGATTTTGGGAAGAAACCACAGAGTCAGGTAGTGTATTCCAAGCATTAACAACTCTGTTACTGAAGTCATATTTTCTGCAATCAAAATTTGAGCAGTTAACATTAAGCTTAAATCTATTGCGTGCTCGTGTATTGTTGCAATTGAAGCTGAAGTAGTCTTTGACAGGAAGGACATTGTAATAGATGATTCTATGAGTTAAATTCAGGTCATGTCAGATTGGATAACCATTTGCCAGAAGTGGTGTAGGGATTTCTGCCTAAGCAGGACTAGAAGACCTCCAAGGTCCCTTCCAACTCTATTATTCTATTCTATTCTATTCTATTCTATTCTATTCTATTCTATTCTATTCTATTCCCTTCCTTTCCCTACCCTACCCTACCCTACCATTCCATTCCATACCATTCCATACCATTCTATTCTATATTTCGCGTGCCACCAGGGCTCATATAATGTTAGCAGAATGACCCCTATTTCTCACTTTGGCTACCACCATGTCTCATTTTTTATGTAGCCATTAGAAACTTTAGACTATCTTAAGAATCAATGCTCGGATGACAGTCTGCAAGTAGGTATTATTCCTTGTTTCTCAAGATAGGACCCTGTCCTTATTCTAATTTGGCATCTTGAAAATATCATATTGAGGATCACCCGTGGTCCTTATTAATAAATGGCAACTCTTCCCCTGAATCATTCTCAAATCAATGAATCTTAGGAACAAAGCATCAGTATCATTCATAAAATTGCAGCATGGAAGATTTATTCAAACCTATATAGAATCCAGTCAACTTATAGTAGCACTACTTTGGCACTAGATAAGGGTGCCAAAGAATGCTGGACTTGGATCTCTTGTGACAATGCAAGGATTCCAAACTTATGGCATGTTTAACTCTACCCTCCAGCTCTGCCTGCTGTTCTCCCACAATGTCACAGTATTTGCTAGAGCTAGCAAAACTGGACCACAACACTATAGACCAGGGGTAATCAACCTTTTTATACCTACCGCCCACTTTTGTATCTCTGTTAGTAGTACAATTTTCTAACCGCCCACTGGTTCCACAGTAATGGTGATTTTTTTAAAAAATTTATATCCCACCCTTCTCAGTGGAGGTTTAAAGGGCAAATATGTACCTCCAATTGTTTATGCACTAATTACATCCCAAATGTTTATTAAAAGTGTAAATTTTAGCAGAATAACAATAGCCCAAAGAGTTGATAAACAATTATCCTAGGGAACATTAGGAGCTATTAAGTGTACTGTCCATTTTCTTTTTTCTTTTTTTTTTTTAAATGCCACTGGTGAGGTTTTCTCTGTGGAAGAAGAAAATATTTAGTCTCTATTTTGGACAAACGGCGCAAGTATTTTAGCATGCAGGCATCAGATGTAGAAACTACATTCAAGCGTGTAATGCAATGATTTTGCTGTCAGGTGGGCTGTTCAGGTTGAAAGCTCAACCATATCCGACTTTAAAGATACATGCCAATTTTACAATTTGCAAACTCATAAATGGAAAATCCAAAATGGGGTATCCATGACTTGAAATGATCTTAACTAGTCACCCTTCGTCAGTCATCTTGTTTTTTTTTTTTTAATTTTTTTAATTTGAATTTATATCTCGCCCTTCTCCGAAGACTCAGGGTGGCTTACACTATGTTAGCAACAGTCTTCATCCATTTGTATATTGTATACAAAGTCAACTTTTATTGCCCCCAACAATCTGGGTCCTCATTTTACCTACCTTATAAAGGATGGAAGGCTGAGTCAACGTTGGGCCTGGTGGGTCTAGAACTTGCAGTAATTGCAAGCAGCTGTGTTAATAACAGACAGACTTAGTCTGCTGAGCCACCAGAGGCCCTTATAAAGTAGGGAAGTAACTTTACTTTATAAAATTTATAATTTGACAACACCCCTACCACCCACCATGAAAGCTGGAACGCCCACTAGTGGGCAGTAGGGACCAGGTTGACGACCACTGCTATAGACCCTTATTGGACAGCAATACAGAAAAATACAGAAACCGCTCAATTGTTGTTGCCATCTAGAGCAGGGGTCTCCAACCTTGGTCCCTTTAAGAGTTGTGGACTTCAACTCCCAGAGTCCAACTCCCAGATCAGGGGTCTCCAACCTTGGTCCCTTTAAGACTTGTGGACTTCAACTCCCAGAGTCCAACTCCCAAATCAGGGGTCTCCAACCTTGGTCCCTTTAAGACTTGTGGACTTCAACTCCCAGAGTCCAACTCCCAAATCAGGGGTCTCCAACCTTGGTCCCTTTAAAACTTGTGGACTTCAAGTCCCAGAGTTCCTCAGCCAGCTTTGCCGTAATAGCTCAGGCTGTTAAAAGCCTGTTATTAGAACACAGCAGCCTGCAATTACTGCAGGTTCAAGCCCGGCCCGAGGTTGACTCAGCCTTCCATTCTTTATAAGGTAGGTAAAATGAGGACCCAGATTGTTGGGGGGGCAATAAGTTGACTTTGTAAATATACAAATAGAATGAGACTATTGCCTTATACACTGTAAGCTGCCCTGAGTCTTCGGAGAAGGGCGGGATATAAATGTAAATTAAAAAAAAAAAAAAAGGGACCAAGGTTGGAGACCCCTGATCTAGAGGTTGTTTGAATGCCAGATCAATAATTCTAGTTTCTTTCTCCAGCTCAGAAACAAAGGAGAGTCAATTCATTAACTCAGAGGTGAGACTAGTGGTCAGAGAAGACTGATGTCACCTAATCCAGACTCACTAGAGTCTCCCTGTAAGACAACTAATCCTTTCATTCTCCACTATGCTGTCAGAATGCAAGAAGCTTCTTGGATGAGAAGCAAAACATCTTCAAAAGAAAAAAAACCCAAGAAAGTCCAGTTTCCTCCTGAAAAAAAGCACCTTTTGGACAACCATGACCTGGATGACTGAGAATCTCTACAGATTCCCAGGTTTTCCTGACATTATCTCCCAGTCTGTGGTCACCCATATATTTGCAACCAGATATGGTCACCCTAAACTTGAAACTTTGGAGTTCTCCATAGTGTTTCCTTGCCATTTACTTTATCAATTTAAGCAGAAGACTTCATTTGAAATGATGACATCACAGAGAAGCATAAAAAAAGAATAGAAGTTTGGAAGCTAGAGGCAGTTGCGTTAATGAGCATAAATGAGCTTTTTATTATATATATATATATATATATGTTTTCTGAGGTTTTCACGGGTGTTTGTATATAGGTCTTTGGTTGTTCGGGTTTTCTCCCGTGTAAAATTGGAAGTGTCTTGGCGACGTTTCGACGAAGTCTCATTCGTCATCTTCAGGCTTCAGCTTCGTGCTTCTGGGAGCAATGTGTGATCGCAGCTGTTTCTTCCTTTTTTGGGAAGGAAGGAAAAAAGGAAGAAACAGCTGCGATCACACATTGCTCCCACTCTGCCTCCCGAATCCCAGCTGATTGGGAGGAAATGGGCATTTTGCAGTAACTTTCCCCTGGAGTGGGGTGGGAATGGAGATTTTACAGTATCCTTCCCCTGCCATGCCCACCAAGCCATGCCCACCAAGCCATGCCACGCTCACCATGCCAAGCCCACAGAACTGGTAGTAAAAGAAAATGAAACCCACCACTGACGCGCACACCTGGCAAACTGGTAGTTACATAATGTGACACCCACCGCTGGTCCTATTCCTTTGATATTTATCTGGCTAAAGGAATTGTCTGTCGAGAAACAAAGTCTCTCCCTTGCATTGTGAAGTGGGCATTTAAACCGTCCTCAAGAGCTCTTTCGAAAGTAAACAGTGTGTGCCTTTCTTACAACTCTTATCCTGCTTGCCCATTCTGTCAATAGTGTTCATGAATATGTACTCAGTTGTTCGCTAATGACACAATGAATGTCAACAGCTTTAATGTTCTCCAATAGGGATAGGGGGAAAAAATTGAAGCATAGCGGCATTTTTACAGATATTTACTGTCTTAGACTAATTTCCATACTGAATGGTAAGTGATGTGTTATTTATAAGAGTCTGAAGAAAGGAGTGAATTGGAAAGCACAACTGAACATTGCATGTTTGTTTTGTGTCAAAATCCTTTTGTTGTTGTTGTTTTTTTCCTTTTTCTAGTGTGATGAAGGACAGAGTCATCTACTTTTACAGATTTACAGATCCAGGACATAAACTGTTTCAACTCCTACCCTCAGAACGACGCTATAGAACACACTACACACCAGAACAACCAGACACAAGAACAGTTTTTCCCCGAAGGCCATCACTCTGCTAAACAAATAATTCCCTCAACACTGTCAAACTATTTACTGAATCTGCATTACTATTAATCTTCTCATCGTTCCCATCACCAATCTCTTTCCACTTTTGACTGTATGACTGTAACTTTGTTGCTGGCAATCCTTATGATTTATATTGATATATTGACCATCAATTGTGTTGTAATGTTGTACCTTGATGAACGTATCTTTTCTTTTATGTACACTGAGAGCATATGCACCAAGACAAATTCCTTGTGTGTCCAATCACACTTGGCCAATAAAAATTCTATTCTATTCTATTCTATTCTATTCTATTCTTTTGCTCTGGTTACGTCTCGGTTGGATTACTGCAATGCTCTCTACATGGGGCTGCCCTTGAGGTGCACCCGGAGGCTGCAGTTAGTCCAGAATGAAGCTGCGCGAGTAGTAATGGGAGCCGCGCATGGCTCCCACGAAACACCACTGCTCCGTAGTTTGCACTGGCTTCCTGTGGTCTTTCGGGTGCGCTTCAAGATTTTGGTTACCACCTTTAAAGCGCTCCATGGCTTAGGACCCGGGTACTTACGAGACCGCCTGCTGTTACCCTATGCCTCCCACTGACCCGTACGCTCTCACAGAGAGGGTCTCCTCAGGGTGCCGTCCGCCAAACAATGTCGGCTGGCGGCCCCCAGGAGTAGGGCCTTCTCTGTGGGAGCATCGACGCTCTGGAATGAACTCCCCCCTGGCCTACGTCAAGTGCCTGATCTTCGGACCTTCCATCGTGAGCTAAAAACATACTTATTTATTCAAGCGGGACTGGCATAATAGCTGATTTTAAATTGGGGTTGTATTAATATTTTAAATATTTTAAATTTAAATTTTAATTATCAGCCGTTTTCATAATTTTGCTATATTTTAATTCGTTTTTAACTGTGTATACTCTGTATTTTATTTCTGGCTGTACACGGCCCTGAGTCCTTCGGGAGAAGGGCGGTATAAAAATTTAATAAATAAAATAAATAAATAATAAATAACTGTTCCTTCTGTTCTGTCCAAAGGAGCACCTTTCTGCCCTTAAAACACCATGTGGAATAGTATTTTATTTTACAATTGTTCCAGCACAAATTTCAGAACTTTGGGAGCATACCTCAATGTCTGTATTAACCTTGCATTTGAAAGATAAATCTAATTGAGCATTTAATGTAACACGTAGACTATTTTTAGATGGTAATTCTACCCATGGGCTTGTACCACATCTGACATTTCTCATAATATAGTTTTAACTCTCAAGTTATGGATGATTCGTTAATTAAGGGCAGATTTCCTATTGAGCAAGTGAGACTGTAACTTTTTTCATCCCGTATTTCAATTTTTTTATTAAAATAAATATCATTTTCTTTATATCGTATTTATATTTCATTTATATTTTTTACTGGACTAATTACTTTTGTTGATATTCATTCATCTACTTGATTGGAATAATGATCTGCAGTTTGAAGACGATATAAAGTATTTGAATACACAGAACTAATATTCTGAGAGTTCATACTTAATTTACTTAATATTATGTTCCTTGTAAACCTCTTGTCTATTGATTTGGGCTTTTTCTTATTTTTCCCCCCTCTCTTCATGCTTCATTTTCATGTTCACCAAGGTAAAAATTAAAAACAAATTATAATTGCTTTTCAAATATTTTCATACAGGGGTATAATGTGTAGAAATGCTCTAAGCTCTACGGCCTCCCAAGATACACAAAGAAGGAACCCCACTCAGACCCATAGTCAGCTCCATAGGCTCACCTCTACAAAACCTAGCCAAATTTCGCCAAACAACTACAGCCCTATGCAGAATCCATCGCCTCACACGTAAAAACTCATTCCAGTTCATAGAGATCATAAAGAAACAAAACTTACAGCCCAGTGACCTACTCGTGAGCTTTGATGTCATATCCTCTTCACCCAAGTGCCAATCAAAGAAGCCTTGACAGCTATCCAAAACAAATATAACCCCCAAGCACATCCTAGATCTGACCAACCACTGCCTATCCAACACATACTTCATCTATAACGGACAAAAATACAAACAAATAGAAGGCGCACCATGGGATCACCCTCTCACCTGTCATTGCCAACCTCTACATGGAACACTTTGAAACCCAAGCACTAGAAAATCTGATCACAAACCCAAACTCTGGCTCAGATATGTAGACGACACCTTCATAATCTGGCCACACGGGAAAGAAAAACTTGAAAACTTCCTCACACACCTCAATAGCCTACACCCCAAAATACAGTTCACCATGGAAACAGAAGTTAACAACCAACTTCCTTCCTAGATGTCTTAGTCTACAAGAAACCCAATGGCTCCTAGGACACACCATCTACCAGAAGAAAACACACACAAACCGCTATCTGCATGCACTCTCACACCACCACCCAGCACAGATCAACTCCGTAGCCAAGACACTCATCTCTAGAACAAAATGCTTAGCTGACGAACAACACCTAAAACCGAACTACACACTCTCACAAACGTACTAACATCCAATGGATTCCAGAGAAATAAGATTACCAAACTAATCCAAAAGAACCCCCACTAAAACCCAAGACAGAGAGCAAGAAAATGGCACAGCCCTCCTCCCATATATAAAAGGCACCACAGACAGAATCAGCAAGATCCTCCACAAACATAACATCAAGACAGCATTCTGCACAAACCAAAAATATCCACCATCCTAAGAAACCCCAAAGACAAAATTGAGTTAGAAAATCAAGGAGTATATGAAATCCATGCACGCCTGCCCCACCACATACATTGACAAACCAACAGAAGGCACATTGAAGAACACAAGAACTCATTCAAAAGAGGAACCAACTTTCCCTGGTCCAACACTTTAAAGTCACAGGACACGATATTGACTTTAAAAAGACCAGAACTATCGCCAAAACTGAACACTTTAACAACAGAATAATCAGAGAAGCCATCGAGATACGCCCACAGCATGAACAAACGAGATGACCCCGCCTACCAGCCATTTGAAACCTGCCTTGACAAACGTGTCCCTAACACGAGGAATGACACCAGACCCACACTCACCACAGGATGTCACCACACATCCACCCAGCAAACCCACACTGACTGGCGACAAAAGCCAGACCAGCTTCAGCCACCAATCCATACATGCAGCAGACTGACACCCACTATGAAGATGTAGCACACACCACGGCCAAACAGCAGCAGTGCAGCTCACCAGCTCAAATCCCCTGCAACTCAGACACTGAGCACCAAGCCCCAACAGGACAAAGCCAATCAGAGCACACCATCCACCAATCAGTTCAAACCCCCACTAGCAGTTAAAGGAAGAAACAGCTGCATCGCCCCACAGCCGAAGCTGAAAGATGACGAGACACGTCAAACGCCGCCAAGGTGAGAAACCAATAACCAAAGACCTACATATATATATATATATATATATATATATATATATATATATATATATATATATATATATATATATATATATATAGGTCTTGGTTGTTCGGTTTTCTCCGTAAAATTGGAAGTGTCTTGGCGACGCTTCGACAAAGTCTCATTCGTCATCTTCAGGCTTCAGCTGGCTTCTGGGAGCAATGTGATCGCAGCTGTTTCTTCCTTTAACTGCTAGTGGGGTTTGAACTGATTGGGTGGGAGCTATTGTGCTCTGATTGGATGGGGGTTTTCTGTGCTCTGATTGGCTGGGGTGTGTCCTGTGTTGGTGCGGGCTTGGTTGTGCTCAGTCTAGCCTGTGCTGCAGGCGGATTTGAGCTGGTGAGCTGCATAGCTGTTGTTTGGCTTTGTGGTCCTGCTACATCTTCATAGTGGGTGTCAGTCTGCTGCATGAATGGATTGAGGGTTTGAAATGGCTAATGTTGCAGCTGCGGTCTGGCTTCTGGTCCTTGGTCGTGCTTCATGATCAGTGTGGGTTTGGGTCTGCTTTCTGGGTGGATGTGCGGTGGTGACATCCTGTGTGGACCTTGTGAGTGTGGGTCTGGTGTCATTCCTCGTGTTAGGACTCGCTTGTCAATAAGGGCGGTTTCAAATGGCTGGTAGGCGGAGGTGTCATCTCGCTTGTTCATGCTGTGTGGGCGTTTATCTCAATGGCTTCTCTGATTATTCTGTTGTTAAAGTGTTCAGTTTTGGCGATAGTTCTGGTCTTTTAAAGTCAATATCATGTCCTGTGACTTTAAAGTGTTGGACCAGGAAGAAGTTGGTTCTTCTTTTTGAATGAGTTCTTGTGTTCTTCAATGCGCACTTATTCTTCTGTTGGTTTGTCCAATGTATGTGGTGGGGCAGTTAAAAGGAAGAAACAGCTGCGATCACACATTGCTCCCAGAAGACGAAGCTGAAGCCTGAAGATGAATGAGACTTCGTCAAACGTCGCCAAGACACTTCAATTTTACGGAGAAAACCGAACAACCAAAGACCTACATATATATATATATATATATATATATATATATATATATATATATATATATATATATATATATATATATATATATATAGGTCTTTGGTTGTTCGGTTTTCTCCGTAAAATTGGAAGTGTCTTGGCGACGCTTCGACAAAGTCTCATTCGTCATCTTCAGGCTTCAAGCTGCTGGGAGCAATGTGTGATCGCAGCTGTTTCTTCCTTTTAACTGCTAGTGGGGTTTGAACTGATTGGGTGGGAGCTTGGCTGTGCTCTGATTGGATGGGGTTTTCTGTGCTCTGATTGGCTGGGGGTGTGTCCTGTGTTGGTGGGGGCTTGGTTGTGCTCAGTCTAGTCTGTGCTGCAAGGGGATTTGAGCTGGTGAGCTGCATAGCTGTTGTTTGGCTTTGTGGTCGTGCTACATCTTCATAGTGGGTGTCAGTCTGCTGCATGAATGGATTGGAGGGGTTTGAAATGGCTAATGTTGCAGCTGCGGTCTGGCTTCTGGTCCTTGGTCGTGCTTCATGATCAGTGTGGGTTTGGGTCTGCTTTCTGGGTGGATGTGCGGTGGTGACATCCTGTGTGGACCAGAGTGTGGGTCTGGTGTCATTCCTCGTGTTAGGGACTCGTTTGTCAATAAGGGCGGGTTTCCAAATGGCTGGTAGGCGGAGGTGTCATCTCGTTTGTTCATGCTGTGTGGGCGTTTTCTATCTCAATGGCTTCTCTGATTATTCTGTTGTTAAAGTGTTCAGTTTTGGCGATAGTTCTGGTCTTTTAAAGTCAATATCATGTCCTGTGACTTTAAAGTGTTGGACCAGGAAGAAGTTCTTCTTTTTGAATGAGTTCTTGTGTTCTTCAATGCGTGCACTTATTCTTCTGTTGGTTTGTCCAATGTATGTGGTGGGGCAGTTAAAGGAAGAAACAGCTGCGATCACACATTGCTCCCAGAAGACGAAGCTGAAGCCTGAAGATGACGAATGAGACTTCGTCGAACGTCAAGACACTTCAATTTTACGGGAGAAACCCGAACAACCAAAGACCTATATACAAACACCCGTGAAAACTTCAGAAAATATATATATATATAATTATTATTTTTTTACGGGTTTTTGTATGTAGGTCTTTGGTTGTTCGGGTTTTCTCCCGTGTAAAATTAGAAGTGTATTGGCGACGTTTCGACAAAGTCTCATTCGTCATCTTCAGGCTTTAGCTTCGTGCTTTGTGCTTCGTGCTTCATGCTTCGTGCTTCATGCTTCGTGCTTCTGGGAGCACGCCCACCAAGAAATTTTGAGTAGTTCAGAGAACCGGTAAATACCACCTCTGACTGGCCCCATCCCCATCTATTCTCTGCCTCCTGAATCCCAGCTGATTGGGAGGAAATGGGCATTTTGTAGTAACTTTCCCCTGGAGTGGGGTGGGAATGGAGATTTTACAGTATCCTTCCCCTGCCATGCCCACCAAGCCACGCCCACCAAGCCATGCCACACTCACCATGCCAAGCCCACAGAACTGATAGTAAAAAAAATTTGAAACCCACCACTGACGCGCACACCTGGCAAACTGGTAGTTACATAATGTGACACCCACCGCTGGTCCTATTCCTTTGATATTTATCTGGCTAAAGGAATTGTCTGTCGAGAAACAAAGTCTCTCCCTTGCATTGTGAAGTGGGCATTTAAACCGTCCTCAAGAGCTCTTTCGAAAGTAAACAGTGTGTGCCTTTCTTACAACTCTTATCCTGCTTGCCCATTCTGTCAATAGTGTTCATGAATATGTACTCAGTTGTTCGCTAATGACACAATGAATGTCAACAGCTTTAATGTTCTCCAATAGGGATAGGGGGAAAAAATTGAAGCATAGCGGCATTTTTACAGATATTTACTGTCTTAGACTAATTTCCATACTGAATGGTAAGTGATGTGTTATTTATAAGAGTCTGAAGAAAGGAGTGAATTGGAAAGCACAACTGAACATTGCATGTTTGTTTTGTGTCAAAATCCTTTTGTTGTTGTTGTTTTTTTCCTTTTTCTAGTGTGATGAAGGACACAGTCATCTACTTTTACAGATTTACAGATCCAGGACATAAACTGTTTCAACTCCTACCCTCAGAACGACGCTATAGAACACACTACACACCAGAACAACCAGACACAAGAACAGTTTTTTCCCGAAGGCCATCACTCTGCTAAACAAATAATTCCCTCAACGCTGTCAGACTATTTACTGAATCTGCACTACTATTAATCTTCTCATCGTTCCCATCACCCATCTCTTTCCACTTATGACTGTATGACTGTAACTTTGTTGCTGGCAATCCTTATGATTTATATTGATATATTGACCATCAATTGTGCTGTAAATATTGTACCTTGATGAACGTATCTTTTCTTTTATGTACACTGAGAGCAAATACACCAAGACAAATTCCTTGTGTGTCCAATCACACTTGGCCAATAAAAATTCTATTCTATTCTATTCTATTCTTTTGCTCTGGTTACGTCTCGGTTGGATTACTGCAATGCTCTCTACATGGGGCTGCCCTTGAGGTGCACCCGGAGGCTGCAGTTAGTCCAGAATGCAGCTGCGCGAGTAGTAATGGGAGCCGCGCATGGCTCCCACGTAACACCACTGCTCCGTAGTTTGCACTGGCTTCCTGTGGTCTTTCGGGTGCGCTTCAAGATTTTGGTTACCACCTTTAAAGCGCTCCATGGCTTAGGACCCGGGTACTTACGAGACCGCCTGCTGTTACCCTATGCCTCCCACTGACCCGTACGCTCTCACAGAGAGGGTCTCCTCAGGGTGCCGTCCGCCAAACAATGTCGGCTGGCAGCCCCCAGGAGTAGGGCCTTCTCTGTGGGAGCATCGACGCTCTGGAATGAACTCCCCCCTGGCCTACGTCAAGTGCCTGATCTTCGGACCTTCCGTCGTGAGCTAAAAACATACTTATTTATTCAAGCGGGACTGGCATAATAGCTGATTTTAAATTGGGGTTGTATTAATATTTTAAATATTTTAAATTTAAATTTTAATTATCAGCCGTTTTCATAATTTTGCTATATTTTAATTCGTTTTTAACTGTGTACACTCTGTATTTTATTTCTGGCTGTACACCGCCCTGAGTCCTTCGGGAGAAGGGCGGTATAAAAATTTAATAAATAAAATAAATAAATAATAAATAACTGTTCCTTCTGTTCTGCCCAAAGGAGCACCTTTCTGCCCTTAAAACACCATGTGGAATAGTATTTTATTTTACAATTGTTCCAGCACAAATTTCAGAACTTTGGGAGCATACCTCAATGTCTGTATTAACCTTGTATTTGAAAGATAAATCTAATTGAGCATTTAATGTAACACGTAGACTATTTTTGGATGGTAATTCTACCCATGGGCTTGTACCACATCTGACATTTCTCATAATATAGTTTTAACTCTCAAGTTATGGATGATTCGTTAATTAAGGGCAGATTTCCTATTGAGCAAGTGAGACTGTAACTTTTTTCATCCCGTATTTCAATTTTTTTATTAAAATAAATATCATTTTCTTTATATCGTATTTATATTTCATTTATATTTTTTACTGGGCTAATTACTTTTGTTGATATTCATTCATCTACTTGATTGGAATAATGATCTGCAGTTTGAAGACGATATAAAGTATTTGAATACACAGAACTAATATTCTGAGAGTTCATACTTAATTTACTTAATATTATGTTCCTTGTAAACCTCTTGTCTATTGATTTGGGCTTTTTCTTATTTTTCCCCCCTCTCTTCATGCTTCATTTTCATGTTCACCAAGGTAAAAATTAAAAACAAGTTATAATTGCTTTTCAAATATTTTCATACAGGGGTATAATGTGTAGAAATGCTCTAGAAGCAATTCAATTTTTATAAAGAGAGACAATTTAACACCTTAGCACCCAATTAGATTAAGCATAACAATAAAATTATATTCTAGACAACTCTATATGTAAAGTCCAGTGGTGGGATTTAGCCGGTTCAGGCTGGTTCAAGCGAACCGGTTGTTAAACCTGGCCTCTCCCCTCCCTGCCCCTTCCAGGAGTCTCCATGCACCTCATTTTGGCTCCCAGGTAAATGCAGGGAGGCCTACTAAGCCCAAAACGGGGTGCAGGGAGGTGCAGTGCAGCCCGCCACAGCCTGTTTTTGCTCCCAGGAGGCTGCAGGGAGGCCTACTAGGCCAAAAACAGGGCACAGGATGGTTGTGTTTTTGCTCCCACGGGTGTGCAGGAGGCTGAGTGCTGCCTGTCACCCACCCTGGCCACGCCCAGCCATCCAGTTATTAGGGCAGAGAACCGGTTGCTAAATTATTTGAATCCCTCCACTGGTAAAGTCCTATTGCATTATGTGAAAAGCTCCGAGAAGAAGAATATTTTTTTTATTCCAAGTAACAATAACAGAGTTGGAAGGGACCTTGGAAGTCATCTAGTCCAACCATCTGCTCACGCAGGAGACTAGGGATTCGAACCACCAACCTTTCTGATCGATAAGCTCAGCATCTTAGCCACTGAACCACCTAGGGATCCATCTGAATGAATAATAATAATATACAATTATATAATAATTGTATATGTGTGTGTGTATCATATGTTATATAATAATAATAATAATAATAATAATAATAATAATAATAATAATAGTAATAGTAATAATAATAATAATAGTAATAGTAATAATAATAGTAATAATAATAGAATAGAATTTTTATAGAATTTTTTTTTATTGGCCAAGTGTGATTGGACACACAAGGAATTTGTCTTGGTGCATATGTTCTCAGTGTACATAAAAGAAAAGATACATTCGTCAAGGTACAACATTTACAACACAATTGATGGTCAATATATCAATATAAATCATAAGGATTACCAGCAACAAAGTTACAGTCATACAGTCATAAGTGGAAAGAGATTGGTGATGGGAACCATGAGAAGATTAATAGTAGTGCAGATTTAGTAAATAGTTTGACAGTGTTGAGGGAATTATTTGTTTAGCAGAGTGATGGCGTTTGGGGAAAAACTGTTCTTGTGTCTAGTTGTTCTGGTGTGCAGTGCTCTATAGCGTCGTTTTGAGGGTAGGAGTTGAAACAGTTTATGTCCTGGATGTGAGGGATCTGTAAATATTTTCACGGCCCTCTTCTTGATTCGTGCAGTATACAGGTCCTCAATGGAAGGCAGGTTGGTAGCAATAATAATAATAATAAAGTTTAAGAAAATTCTGAATAAAAATCTTTAAATAGTTTAGCACTCACCCCACAGAAAGAAAGGGAGGGAGGGAGGGAGGGAGGGAGGGAGGAAGGAAAAATGTTAAAATATCTACAATATGGGTCAGCTTGAAAGTAATCATAACGCTAGAAATATAGGTGAGGTCTCTCTCCAATTGAACTAACCCCTAGTGGCTTCATGGATTTGCCTCTGTAATTTTCTTGGCAATGGTATGTAAGTAGCTTTTCATATCTTCTTCCAAGATGTATTATTTTGACTTCCCAACTAGTTTACAGCCCTGAGATTTCATGGTAAGCTCGTTCAAGAACTAAGTTTTCGTCTGCTCAGCATTTCTGAGGTGAGCAAGATCAGATAGTTGCTGTTAACTCAGACGATAATCATAATAGGGTTGGGACAAACTCCCAGTATTAAGGGGTCACCATGAGTTAATGCTGATATAAGATTTTCTTTTTGATGGCAATCACATCTCTACTTCCTATTTCCCACTAGGAAACCAAGCTGTTAATTAGAAAGCATACAAACTCAATTTTGAAAACAACCTATCATGATAAAGAGAATTCATGTCTCCCAGATGGTAATGAAGCTAGTATCATTGGAGATGATATGAGAAGTAAATAGAACAACTCAAAGACCAATCGTCCCATAAACTCCTTCATCTTGATCTCCTGGTAACACTTTAGCTTAGAAAGAAACAAACCCTAATCACATAATTGGTCTCCTATTAAGCAGTAGTTACCATGAAAAAGAGCTGGCTTTTGTCTAGCTAATCAGGTGTGATTATAATTCTGCAGCTTGCATGCTGGCACTGTTCTCAAAACAAAAGCATAAAAACAAAAGCTTTGTTGGGTGTTGCACAAATACCTACAAAGGAAGAGGAACAAAACAACAGTTGATAAAGGTAAAGGTTCCCCTTGCACATACATGCTAGTCATTGCCGACTCTAGGGGGTGGTGCTCATCTCCGTTTCAAAGCCGAAGAGCCAGCACTGTCCGAAGACATCTCTGTGGTCATGTGGCCGGCATGACTCAACGCCAAAGGTGTACAGAACGCTGTTACCTTCCCACCAAGGTGGTCCCTATTTTTTCTACTTGCATTTTTTATGTGCTTTCGAAACTGCTAGGTTGGCAGAAGCTGGGACAAGTAATGGGAGCTCACCTCGTTACATGGCAGCACTAGGGATTTGAACCACTGAGCTGCCGTCCTTTCAATCAACAAGCTCAACATCCTAGCCCCTGAGCCACAGCGTCCCAATTGATAGGAGTGGTAGATTTAAGGTGATGGGACATGGTGGATAAGTTCATGCTCCAGTAAAGTAGGCAGAGAAGTAAGTAGGGAGATGATGGACAGACGGATGGACAGATAGATGGATGGATGGACAGTTTCTCTTTATTTATACAATCATCGTCACTCAAGCTTCATATGTCCTCTCTAGCTTGTTTGTTTCATGTTGTGATGTCAGGACAAAATGATGTAAATATATTTTACTTTGAATACATTTAAATTAGATTAATTTATGCTATCTAGAAGGCATGTAGGTCAGATTTTTTTAAATTCAGCAGGTCACTGAGAAATGAGGAAAAAAAACTATATGTGTCCATGCATTTGTGGAAAAATTATACAATTATTAGTATTAGCCTATGACTATCATTAAGTGTTAAATTTGTACCCTATGACCATGATTAAGTGTTGTACCTTGATGAAGGTATCTTTTCTTTTATGTACACTGAGAGCGTATGCACCAAGACAAATTCCTTGTGTGTCCAATCATGCTTGGCCAATAAAAAATTCTATTCTATTCTATTCTATTCTATTCCATTCCATTCCACTCTACTCTGTATTCTATTCTATTCTATTCTATTCTATTCTATTCTATTCTATTCTATTCTATTCCATTCCATTCCATTCCACTCTACTCTGTATTCTATTCTATTCTATTCTATTCTATTCTATTCTATTCTGTTCTGTTCTGTTCTGTTCTGTTCTGTTCTGTTCTGTTCAACTCTGGATTTTTTGGGACTATGATGTCACAAATGAGTTCCTGAGCATGGTAATTTATATGGAAGAAAAATATTTGTAAAGTTGCTTAATGGACAGTTCACCATAAATGAGGAATGGACTCTCCTTGAACCATGAGATGGATGGCAAATAAATGTTATAAATAAAATTTTAAAAATTCAAGGATGTGTGATATGTCATTGTTTGTGTGCTGTGTTTATGGATGCATGTAAAAGGAATATGTTAGCAACGTGTTGATGGAATCATGAATATGACTCTATTTTTGTAAGCAGACAATGCCTTGGTGCTGACTGAGAACTTGAATAATCTGCAGCAACGTTTGATTGTAACGACAGGACGAAGAGTATGAATCTGAAAATTGATATATCAAAAAGATCAAGGTAATTTTGTTTGACATGGAAAATGGTGCGATCAATTGCACGTTTTTAGACATGGCGAAAAATAAGAACCAGGAAATGGTTTTGTGAAAATGAAAAATGGCAAAATTTTGAGATATACAGATGCTAGGAGACAGTGAGCAAATACTATGTACTCTGCTGTGAGAAATGAATGCTTGTCAAAAGAATAAAAAATAAATATCTACATTGCAGAAGAATATTTTTTACTTCCTTTGTTGGCTGGAATTAAGAGTTAGGTGTATAAAGAGAAACATGAAAGCCGAATGCAGTACTTATTAAATGAATCGAACTAAGAATGAATGGAGACTGAATGAATACAAAGCTGAATAATCAGCATGGAAGCACATTGAGGTTGTTAGATCATACAGAAGGAACGAATGAGGATCAAAACACAAAGCAAATAATATATAAAGGAAAAGCGAATGGACAAAGAGGAAAGACCAGGAAAGGCACGGTCAAATAAACTGATGGGATCCTGAAAAAGAGAGAGGCAATAAATTTTAAAGAACAAAACATGAAATATGAAGCTCTACGGAAACATGATACTATTCATCAGTGGAATGACTTGCCTCCAGAAGTTTTGAGTGCTCCAACGTTGACAATTTTTAAGATGTTGGAAGAAATGTCCATCTGGGTTCAGTTCCAAGTGGGGAAAAAGACACTGGAAACATGGAGACTGCTTGGAAAGATGATTTAATGGTGGTCAGGATCACATGGTTTGAGTTCCTGAATAGGGTGAGATACTGAGCATGCCTTGGTTTTATGCCCATTCTGAGCTTTGAACTTCCTGGGGCCCAGGAAGAGTATCCTGATTGGTTGTCAGACTCCCAGGGCATGGGGGTCTTAGCTAGCCTTGCTGGCTGATGTAATCTTCCCAGGTGCCATGTGATGAGTTTCTGCTGCTAGATGGTTTCCTCAGCTTTGCTGGCCAAGTAACTCTGGGAGTTGAAGTCCACAAGTCTTAAAGTTACCAAAGTTGGAGACCCCTGGTATATGGTTTCCTACTTGAGCAGGATTTGAAGTAGAAGACCTCAGAGGTTCCTTTAAGTCAGGTGAAATTGGCCAGCATTCACATTCCTAAGGGTCAGAAGGCCCTTCATTCTAATAAAAATGTGTCAGAACCAAACAGAATGTACTTAGTAACAAGAGATCTGGAAAGCAAACACCCTGAAAACAGTTTGTGGAAATTAACTAGAATGTGATTTGATATCAGTGAGTGGAAAACCAGGAGCCTTACTTCTTGCCTATATTCTCAAACATTTGACAGAATAGATTTTAGATAGATGGATGGATGGATGGATGGATGGTTAGATAGATGATAGAGAGACAGAGAGAGAGAGAGAGAGAGAGAGAGAGAGAGATAAATAGATGAGAGAGAGAGAGAGAGATGAATTGATAAATATAGAGATGACAAAGAGTTAGGAAGATAGATAGATAGATAGATAGATAGATAGATAGATAGATAGATAGATAGATAGATAGATAGATAGATAGATAGATAGATAGATAGATAGATAGATGGATGATAGATGCATGAGAGAGAATTACATTAACACCCTAAGCATTAATGAGTCTTCCAATACTCAAAATAAGGCATATTCTCCAAATTGCAACAACATAATAGAAGTTTTATTTCCATCACTGAAGTTGTTGAAGATGCTAAAAGATTGAAAACAATCACAGTTACCACCCTCCATTCTTATTTGTCCATTCCCCACCCCCTTCTTTTCTTTCTTTCTTTCTTTCTTTCTTTCTTTCTTTCTTTCTTTCTTTCTTTCTTTCTTTCTTTCTTTCTTTCTCTCTCTCTCTCTCTCTCTCTCTCTCTCTCTCTCTCTCTCTCTCTCTCTCTCTCTCGTCACCAGCTAAATTACTTTTAGATAGTAAAACACTTCTCTGGATACAATCCCTTATATCGGCAAACTTCAACTAATAACCAAATGAGGCCCATTGTTCAAAATCAATACTGCATTTTCCACAGCTTTCAAACCATGATGAAATGCTCAATGGAATATGTGCGTGCAATTGTCGCAGCACATTAAGCTTTCGTGTTCTATTTAACAAAAAGAGAGAGGGGTGCAAGGAGAGGAAGATCTCATCAAGGGTGTAAAATATGCTTCCAGACAATCCGCAAATATTTCCATTCAGAAGTCGTTTTGATTTAAAGCATGTATTAAACAAGTGGAATTCTAGAGTGCCAAGCTTTTTTTTAAAGCTGCTCAAATAATTATAATGTGTGATATTCCGGAGTCAGGAATAGATATTTCCCCAACAGAGCCTGACTACAATGGGTGCCTGGTTTCCTCATTCCTTAATGCTTAATAATATGATTGTTCCAAAATTTGCGCTTTTATTTGATTGGTTAGCTTCGAAAGTAATGCAAATGCGGTTGTAAGAAAAGAAGATTTTAATGGGGCAAGAATGGCCACTGATCTCAAACAACATTTATGTCGTGTCCCACTACTCCTCTGATGGCCAGGTCTGAAAGTCTGTATCAAGCGTGGCCATGAAGCCTCTGCAGCTTTGCCAAAGTCCTGTCAGAGTTCTCAGGGCAGGCAGGAATCCAAGGTGTGACTTCAGCAACCAGATGAGACTTTGCTTGACTCAAGGAATGCCAGAAAGCAGATCCTTTATATAGGCCATGGGGTGTGGCTTCATGACTCAGCACTTATCCAGGCCTGCCCCTCCCTTCCTTTTGCTGACGTCACCTCTCCATTCTCCGGAAGCGGGGATCTCTCCACCCTTCGTCTGCCTGCCCAGCTGCCGGTAATTCTAGCTCGTGACTGGCTTCTTGCTCATCATGCTCACACGCTCTGGTGGGGAGGTTTATTTGCTCAGTCCGTCCGGGCATGGTGCCAGGGCTGGGGGTAGGAGGCATGCCAGGCCATTCGTTTTGCTCAGTCTGTCCGGGCATGGTGCCAGGACTGGGGGCTGGAGGCATGCCAGGCCCTTCGTCTGCACTATCAGTCTCTGGCTGAGATAGCAGGAGATGGGAGGGGCCTGGCTGCGGAGAGGGGAGCGGGCGAGGCACAACAATTTAGCAGTTCTTTCTTCTAGAACCCCATTAGATAAAGAGAAAAAATGTTTATTATTTTTTTAGAAAAGGACAATACTTGGTCTCCAGTACAACATCAGGAAATGCTACCATGAATTTTACCCCTGAAATCAGAGTTATTGCATTATCTAGATGGGAGGGAAAAAAGAAAGAAAAAAAATCCAGTTGCCTTTTGAAAAATACCTTTGGGACAACCATGACCTGGATGAATGAGAATCTCAAGACACAACTGAGCCCAAAATGTCTCTTGCTAAGTGAAATATTTCTTAAGTGAGTTTTGCCTGATTTTATGACTTTTCTTGCCAGTGTTGCTGAAGCAATGGATCACTGCAGTTGTCAACCTCCAATGTTGGAGCACCCACAACTTCTGGAGGCAACCTGTCCCACGGATTGATTCTTCTCACTGCAAGGAAATTTCTCCTTAATTCTTAGTTGGTTTTCGCCCTGATTAGTTTCCATCCATTGCTTCTTGTCCTGCCCTCTGGTGGTTTGGAGAATAGTTGAGTTCCTCTTTTTTATGGCAACCCCTTAGATAATGGAACACTGCTATCATCTCATCTCTAGTCCTTGTCTTCATTAGTGATACCCAATCCCTGCAACCGTTCTTCATATGTTTTAGCCTCCAGTCCCCTAATCATCTTTGTTGCTCTTCTCTGCACTCTTTCTAGAGCCTCAACATCTTGTTCTGACCTAGGCTCCCTTAAAAAGCAAGAAGCAGAGTCTTGGTCCCAGCAAAACCTCTTTTATTTACATGACTGTGAATTCCTTTCATTTACAGTCAGCAAGGCTTGTCCAAACAGTTTTTCAAAAGAATATTTATCAATACAGACCTTATCTCACTTGGAAGGCTGCCAGGTAACTAGTTTCCAAACACAGTACAAGGCAAAACTTTGGCACAGAGTTTCTCAGAGTCATGAAACAAACGAATTGTTTACTGCAAAAGCCCCCTCCCCGTTCGCTCCTCTTTTGTTTCCTATTGGAGGGGCCAATCACCTCCAAGATGTGGCTTTACTCCCAAGTCGACCCTTCTTTCTTAGTTGCTTTTGTCTTCTGGCAGGTCTGCGCATCCGCACACTGGGAACAGGCTCCAGCTGTTCCTCTGCCTCACTGCTGTCTAGTTCCCACTCTGCCTCCAATGTAGAGCCCTCGTCCGAGCTTTCCACAGCCCCCAGGACTGGCCCATGTTCCTCCCCAACCTCCTCACTGTCCGACTTTGCTGCCAGCTCCTCTGGCCACCAGCGGGCCACAACACATCTTTTTTATATCATGGTGTCCAGAACTGTATGCAGTATTTCAAGTGTGGTCTTACCAAGGCATTATAAAGTAGTACTAACACTTCACATGATCTTCATTCTATCTATCTGTTAATGAAGCCTACTTATCATTTCTAGTTTGAATGAGAGCTCAGCGTTCAGGTCAGTTGAACTTCCAGTGCCCATTGATTCCAGGATACATTGAGAAGAATGCTAGACTATGTTGTCTTTGGAGAATCTTCTTATGCTGTTTTGATAGCTGGTCACATCTCAATATTTTGAATGAAGTTAATGGGCTTTGGAATTCCTCCTACCTGTATTATTACATTGTTAGACAAATTCTAAAACAAACAACAATTAGCATTGAAGAATCCAGATTTCACATTTGTAATTACAAAAGATGATCCATCTGGGATTGCATTCCAGATGGTTTTATCTTTTTATTTTATTTATTTTTTTAAGTTAAAATCCATGAAATTGTTTTGTGGTAAAGAAATAGAATTGTTGCCAAACATGTTACAGGAACACATTAGAAATGCATCGGATCCATGAATTTCTCTCATATGTTTGAATGGAAAGTCAACATCAGGAAAACATTGCTAGCTATTATAATGTACTTATTTTTTTAAAAAACTAGAAATAGCTCCCATTATAGTTCCCCATTCTTCTAAATAATGATAAATGAAATACTCAAAGTAATTGTGAAGGCAGAGATAAATAACTGTACCTTCGCTCTTTTGCTATTGGTTATTCTTGTGATCACTGATTAGTATCACAAAGAAGAAATTGCATAACATAGTTCTTCTAAAATTCTAATTAAAGTGTTAATTAATTGCAGCTGGCATGCCTTAATACAGTTAATACAATTAACAAAGAAGGAGAGAACAACTCAGCTAAATTATGCATGCCGGGGGCATAATGTTTCCACTTCATCCCACTCCAAACTTATTCTGTCATATGGTGAGATTATTCTAAAATATCAGTGTGAGAATTGCTATTTCATTCTGTATAGGTTCAAGAAAAAAATGTGTAAGATGGTATTTTTGTTTTTGATATTATAGACACACACACACACACACACACACACACACACACACACACACACCAGAGGTGGTATTCAGCTGGTTCAGATCAGTTCAGGCGAACTGGTAGCGGAAATCTTTTCCAAAAACTCTACACTACTAACCAGAGCATACAAAACATTTGCCAGACCCATTCTTGAATACAGCTCATCCGTCTGGAACCCATACTACATCTCTGATATTAATACAATCGAACGCGTCCAGAAATATTTTACTAGAAGAGTTCTTCACTCCTCCGAAAACAACAAAATACCTTATGCCACCAGACTTGAAATCCTGGGATTAGAAAACTTAGAAGTCCGCCGACTCCGACAAGACCTGTGTTTAACACACAGAATCATCTATTGCAATATCTTTCCTGTAAAAGACTGCTTCAGCTTCAATCACAATAATACAACAGCAAACAATAGATTCAAACTTAATGTCAACCGCTTCAAACTTGATTGCAGAAAATGTGACTTTGTAACAGAGTTGTTAACGCTTGGAACTCATTACCTGACTCTATAGTCTCTACTCAAAATCCCAAAATCTTAACCAAAAACTGTCTACTATTGACCTCACCCCATTCCTAAGAGGACTATAAGGGGCGTGCATAAGAGAACAAATGTGCCTACCATTCCTGTCCTACTATTCCCTTTCATTATATCAAATTAACATAGTTGTTGCATACTTTTGCTTATATTTTTTTTTTTCTTTTATGATGTGTTGTTGTTTTATGTCGATGTTTGTGTATACTGTTGTGACAAAATAAAAAAATAAAAAATCGCGGGAGGGCCCGCCCCCGCCCACATACCCTGACTGTATGCCGCCCCATTTAGGCACATTTGTGAGGCCAGGCGCATGCACAATAGGTTGCACGCACAAGCAAAGTGCATGCATGGGAGGTGCTTGTATGTGTGAAGCTAGCATGCGCACGCGGCAAACCGGTGGTAACAAAATGTGAAACCCACTGCTCACACACACACACACACATACACACAACCATCTGGCTGTGAGCCACAGGAGAAATAATGAAAATTGAGCCATGACACAGCTCCAGTACCCCTGCCCAAAACAGGTGTAACATATGAAAGAGCAAGTAGAATAAGTAATATTTGGCAGTTTGGCAGCAAAATTAAATTGGAGGAAAGGGAAAAGAAGTAAGATGATGACTGTAAGTTCTATGTGGTCCTCTTGAATGGAGATCTGTTTATCTGTCTGTCTCTATCTTCTATCTAACCATCTCTATCAATCCTCTCTCTCTCTATCTGAGTGGTCCTTGGTGCTCTCTTGATTGTGATGATTCATTACCCAAACTAGGTATCATGATCATGATTATCATGATCATGATCATCTCTATTCTGAGCTACAAATATTTTCTTTTATTTTCATCTATCTATCTATCTATCTATCTATCTATCTATCTATCTATCTATCATCATCATCTATTTATCATCTATCATCTATCTATCTCTACCTACTCTATCTATCTATCTATCTATCTATCTATCTATCTATCTATCTACTATCTATCGATTGATTGATCGATCGAATCAAATATTTTCTTTTATTTGTATCTCTCTATCTATTTATCTCTCTGCCTATCTCTATCTTTCCATATCTTTCTTTCTCTCTCTCTCTCTTTTCTCTATCTATCTATCTATCTATCTATCTATCTATCTATCTATCTATCTATCTATCTATCTATCTATCTATCTATATCTATCTATCTATCTATCTATCTATCTATCTATCTATCTATCTATCTATCTATCTATCTATCTATCTATCTATCTATCTATCTATCTATCTATCTATCTATTATCTATCATCTATCTATCTATCTGTCTGTCTGTCTGTCTGTCTGTCTGTCTGTCTGTCTGTCTATCTATCTATCTATCTATCTGTCTCCCTGAATGATTACAATAAGTTTGTGTGAAGAATTGACTGTGATTGGTTGAATGCTTTCTGAGGACTAAGTAAAGTCTGCTGCACATATCAGTTAGGCAATTTCCAGGCAGTGAATGAAGAAGGAATTCTAACAGAAATCTAACAGAAGAGTTCTGTGTAGCAAGAACAAGACATAGATATGTCTAACTTGTTGCTGCTGTCTAATAACTATCAGCTTTTCTGCAGGGTATTTAATAAACCTAATTCAAACGTTTCTTCTAAGTAGTCGGCACAAGAACCAGGAGATAAAATGACTGAAGATGACTCTGCAGTTTCACTTTGCAATGCTTTCTAGTAAGAATTAAAGGTTTTTTTAAAAAAAGGTGTGCATCAAATGCAACTTCACTGCAGTGCCTGAGGACAAATGACTATAGCAGCAAATAGACATACAGCAGCTCATAAAGATGGAGAAATGTTGGACCAACCAAAGGAGGCTGATAGAGGAGACAACCCTTTAAAATAAAGTTAACTGAGCAGCAAAAGATGTCTAACAGAGAACCAGCTCAGAAATTGTAAGGTTCATCAGCTCCAGCAAAGCAAAGCAAAGCTGGCTGAGGAACTCTGAGAATTGAAGTCCACAAGTCTTAAAGGGACCAAGGTTGGAGACCCCTGTTTTAGAATATCTGTCCTGGTAATAATTTAATTACTATATTTAAACTGAGTGCAGGACAACTCATTAAACCTATGATTATTTACATACATTTTGTGCAAAGCCTACACTGTAAGTTCTCGTTCGGCAGTATCTTTTAAATTATTTAGTCAAGATGTTAGAATCTCACCTTAAGGCTTGACAAATGCATTGCAGCTGAATTTCATATGGCCATCTGCTTTTGAGACAAAACGCGAAAGAATTCTCTGTTTGGTTAAGGTATGCAAGGGAGTTTGGGACCCTTCCAGCTTTACATTATATTTTACATGGCAAAAATTAGGGACACAAGTAAATATTAACAGATATCCACATGCCCAGTCATTGGGGTTGATATATAGTTTAAGACAGCTTTCCCTGGGTTTGTATAGATTCTCAATCATCCAGGTCATATTTGTCCCAAAGATGTTTTTCCAGGAGGCAACTGGACTTTGATTTTTCTTTTGAAAACATTTCTCTTCTCTTCCAAGAAGCTTCTTCAGCTTTGACTGGATGGTGGGGAATGGAAGGATTTATACTCCTTGCAGACAGTTGGTCTTTTGCATCCTTTTAGGAGGGTCCTTAAAGAACTTGGAGGTTTATCTGTGTCCTCAGGGTCACCTGATTGGTACTAATGGTTCTTGTAGTCTGTAATTTTCTCTCTGGAAATCCATTCCTACTCCCACACCATTGAAAGGGTGTTCATCCCAAATTGTATAAGTAAAAGTCTATAGAGATTCTCAGTCATCCAGGTCACGGTTGTCCCAAAGGTGCTTTTTTCAGGAGGCAACTGGACTTTCTGATTTTTTTCTTTTCTTTTCTTTTTTTTCCTTTCCCTGGGTCTGTACTATACTATGAGATCTTTCATTTACTTTAGGATAATAGGATAATGTTTAAAGAGTGTTTTTGCTAACAAGAAAAAAGAGGGGGGAGGGAGGGAAAGAGAGAGAGAGAGAGAATGAGAACACTATACAACCTTTGGACTTATGGACAAAATATGTTTCAGAGTGTACAAGAGCATTCCGGTAAAGAATTCTTTAAAGCAGCTATGTCTTTCTCCTGGACTTTGTGGCTTCCCAGCTTCTGATGATCCCAAGAAAATAAATAGAATAGAATAGAATAGAATAGAATAGAATAGAATAGAATAGAATAGAATAGAATAGAATAGAATAGAATTTTTTATTGGCCAAGTGTGATTGGACACACAAGGAATTTGTCATGGTGCATATGCCCTCAGAGTACATAAAAGAAAAGAACATCAAGAATTCTAAGGTACAACACATGGGTCCTTGAGTGGCTCAGACTGCTGAGACAGTCTGTTATTAACAGCAGCTGCTTGCAATTACTGCAGGTTCAAGTCTCACCAGGCCCAAGGTTGACTCAGCCTTCCATCCTTTATAAGGTAGGTAAAATGAGGACCCAGATTGTTGGGGGCAATAAGTTGACTTTGTATATAATATACAAATGGATGAAGACTATTGCTTGACATAGTGTAAGCTGCCCTGAGTCTTCGGAGAAGGGCGGGATATAAATGCAAATTAAAAAACAACAACAACACTTAATGATAGTCATAAGGTACAAATAAACAATCAGGAAACAATCAATATCAATATAAAACTTTAGAATACAAGCAACAAAGTTACAGTCATACAGTCATAACTGGAAGGAGATGGGTGATAGGAACAATGAAAAGATTAATAGTAGTGCAGACTTAGTAAATATTTTGACAATGTTGAGATAATTGTTTGTTTAGCAGAGTGATGGCATTCAGGAAAAAAAACTGTTCTTGTGTCTAGTTGTTCTGGTGTGCAGTGCTCGATAGCGTCGTTTTGAGGGTAGGTGTTGAAACAGTTTATGTCCAAAATGTGAGGGGTCTGTAAATATTTTCACGGCCCTCTTTTTGACTCGTGCAGTATACAGGTCCTCAATGGAAGGCAGGCTGGTAGCAATTGTTTTTTTCTACCAAATATATGCTTGAGACAAGTAGTGGCCAACAACAGTTGTATACTCTGAAGCTCCTTTTGACCCATTGAATCAGCAGTGTTGGGCAGCTTTATTCTGTGTGAAACCTAGAAGAGAAAGAAATGGAGTAGTTTGTTGTACAGTAGCAGCTGTGCATGCCAATGGCAGAGGTCTCCCGTGTTACTGCTCAGCTGCTTCCCTGGGAGAAAAGGTTGTCTAGGACTGTGTCAGAATTAAAATATGGATGGATTTGAATCCCATCCAACCAGCCACCTGAAATGACAGATTCTGGAATTGCCATGGATCTTTTATTTATTTTTTTAGCTCTGTCAAAGAGCAGATGAATATTGCTAGTGGGGGAAAAAAAAATCAACATGCCACGGGTAACTGTGAGGCTAAATGTCGTAACATCAAATAGGTGCCCTTTTGAAAAGTAAAGTGAAGTTAAATCATATTGTATTGAACCAGCTGCTAACAGAAATGTTTGAAAGGAGAAGGTAGTTGCTAAGGAGGCTTTGCAACAGATAAGCAGAATATGCTTGCCTTCCCCTGGCCTCTCCTGTTCTAAAATCTATTTTAGTTTATGAGCTGCAGAAATCCAACGGTTTCTGTTGTGGCTCCAGCCTCCGAACCTGGCCCCATGCCCGAAAGTGACTCTGAGAGTGAGGGGGAAGGGCCGGTAAGGCTTACCTTAGGAGCACCGATGCCTTTGGCCTGACTCCAGGAGCCAGAACCAGGCCAGTCGGAGGATGTAATGAGGCCGACATCCCCTGATTCCTCCCTTCCTCAGGCTATGCCTACAGACGCAGATGATAATCATACTAATCAAGCCTCCCTCGATGCCTATGAGTCACCCAGGAACAAACTTCAGCTCTTAGTTAATCAGTTGATTTGCCTGCTACAAAGAGGCACAGCAGCTCTGGCTGCCTTTATATCCTGTGGGGTGTGGCTCCATGACTCAGCACTTCCTAGGCCTGTCCCACCCTTGCTTCTGTTGTTCCTGCCTCTCCTGCCTATGAAACCTAGGGTCCAGCCAGGCTTGATGGCCATCAGCCGGGTCTGGAGGCGTGGCCTGGGGGGGGAAAGAGTCAGGGGACGGAGGCCTCATTATCTCCTCCACCTGGCCTGCCTCTGGCTCCTGGAGCTGAGCCAGGGAAGCCGGTGCTCCAGAGGTAAGTCCTGATGGCCCTTCCCCCTCACTTTCCGAGTCACTTTCTGGCAGGGCCCCCAGCTCAGGGGGTGCAGACACAACAGTATTGCAGACTACTTCTGCTGACTGCCACTTGCCTACAATTTGCCAATTTGAATCTCACCCAGCTCAAGGTTGACTCAGCCTTCTATCCGTGGGTAAAATGAGGAGCCAGGAGGGACAATAGACTGACTGTAAATTGCTTAGAAAGGGCTGTGAAGTACTATGAAGCGCTATGTAAGTCTAAGTGCTATTTCTATGCAATTGCACATATCTTGAAGCATGTATACATTATAGAAATGGCCATGAAGAGATGTGAATTATTAGCCGGTGATGTTTAAGATGTTGATGTCTTAATTGGCTTCTCTTTGACCATAAGTGTCCATGGAGAGAGTGATGAAACATGCATCGTAACACAAAGTGCATGTCTTACACAACTGATTTTGATTTCATGATTCAAATATGGTGGTAGTCCTCTACTCATTGTTAACTGTAAAGCTGTGTTGGAAGAAATGTCTACCTGGGTTCAGTTCCAAGTGGGCAGAAAGACACTGGAAACATGGAAGCTGTTCGGAAAGATGGTTCAATGGCGGACAGGACCACATGGTTTGAGGTCCTGGGGAATAGAGCACATGGGGGGGAGAGAGAGAGAGACAGAGAGACAGAGAGAGAGAGAGAGAGAGATACCCTCTCTTGCCCACCCCCTTGGAAGCTTCCTGTTCCTATGTAAGAGCAGACATCCTGATTGGTTGTCATACTCCCTTGGGGCCTTGCAAGGGTAACTTTGTAGGTTGTCTTGAGTCCCAGGCTTGGTTGAATCTTGCTGGGTGATGAGATAATGAAGCTAATCTGATAATTTATTTATTTATTTTATTTATTTTATTAGATTTATAAACCGCCCTTCTCCCGAAGGACTCAGGGTGGTGTACAGCCAAGATAAAAAGAAACAATGTACAATTAAAAGTAAATTAAAAAACTTATTATACAGTGTGGCCGAAATTAAAATGGTTAAAATTCTAAAAAAACTCAATTTAAAACTTAAATGAAATTTAAAATTTAAAATCTAAACAATTTAAGAAAGCCCCGCGCGAACAAACAGATATGTTTTCAGTTCGCGGCGAAAGGTCCGAAGGTCAGGTATTTGACGTAAACCAGGGGGAAGTTCATTCCAAAGAGTAGGAGCCCCCACAGAGAAGGATCTTCCCCTGGGGGCCGCCAGCCGACATTGTCTGGCGGACGGCACCCTGAGAAGACCCTCTCTGTGTGAGCGTACGGGTCGGTGGGAGGCATGAGGTAACAGCAGGTGGTCCCGTAAGTACCCAGGCCCCAAGCCATGGAGCGCTTTAAAGGTGGTAACCAAAACCTTGAAATGCACCCGAAAGGCAACAGGAAGCCAGTGCAGTCTGCGCAGGAGAGGTGTCACATGGGAGCTACGTGAGACTCCCTCTATCACCCGCGCAGCTGCATTCTGGACCAACTGAAGCCTCCGAGTGCATCTCAAGGGGAGCCCCATGTAAAGAGCATTGCAATAATCCAGGCGGGAGGTAACAAGAGCATGAGTGACTGTGCATAGGGCATCCCGATCAAGGAAGGGGCGCAACTGGCGAACCAGGCGAACCTGGTGAAAGTCTCTCCTGGAGACGGCCGCCAAATGGTCTTCAAACGACAGCCATGCATCCAGGAGAACACCCAAGTTGCGCACTCCCTCCTTTGGGGCCAGTAACTCGCCCCCAACAGTCAGCTGCGGCTGCAGCTGACTGTATCGGGGTGCCGGCATCCACAGCCACTCCGTCTTGGATGGATTGAGCTTGAGCCTGTTCCTCCCCATCCAGACCCATACGGCTTCCAAACACCGGGACAGCACTAATAATGTCCTGAGGGTGAAGGTCTTAAGCTGAAATGGGGGGGCAGGGAACTGCAGGGAGCTGCTTTGTCTTTAAAAACCTGTTTCTCCTTTTCTCATCCAGGGAAAATATAATATTCTGCTTTTTTAATATTTCCTAGAATATTTCATTCTTCTAGGAGTGGGGTGGGTGCTAATTTTCTTACAGCTGTAAAGCACTGTGAAGCGGTGTACAAGTCTAAGTGTTGTTGCTACTGCTATTTGGCAGAGGATCCGTTCCCATTCATTTCATTGCCTGCAAAAGCCAAAAAAATTCTTTAAAGAAATCTATCTCGGTTATCTTTTCTGTACGGGCCCATTTTGTAAAACCGTTGCCTTCCATCTACAGTCCCAAAAGCTGCAGGAAAGAATATCTATAGGACCATTTATGGGCCTCGTCAATCTGTCTGCGAAGGAGCCTTTAAGGATTTATTCAAGACAAGACCTGGTGTCCTTTGAGGTGATACAGGCTTGGCACTATGGAAACACAGCGCTCTGTTCCCAAGAGGGTGAAAATGTCTTACCTTCCCTGAAATTTGTCTGGCAAGGTGATTAGAACTGACAGGGCTGCAAAGATAAAATGTATTCTTCTTCTTACAGTGGAAAAAAGGCCTTTGCCTCCAGAAAGACGAGGTTTCAAATTTTAGATGTTCCCCAGTCATAGAGGATTCCCACGCTTCCTATTTCTTGAGGACGAAGGTTTTTCTCTGTTTGTCCAAAGTTAAACAAGGACAGCAGAGGTGGTAGTCAGTCGGTTTGAACCGGTTTGCCTGAACTGGTAGCGAAAATTGTGTATGAGCCAGCCCACCCGCCCCAGCTCTATGCCATCCTATTTAGGCATGTTTTTGAGGCCGGGTGCATGCGCGGAAGGCCAGGCGCTTCCGCAGAAGGCAGGCGTACATGCAAACTGGTCTCACACATGCACGTGGGGCGAACCGGTAGTAACATAATGTGAATCTCACTGCTGAAGGACAGGGTTGCATTAAACCTTCCAGCTTTTAAAGCCGTCTTCTCTTCAATGCCTCATTAACCTTCTGAGCAAACCTCAAAGTTGATTCAATGGATTAAAGTACGGATAGGATTATGAGCGAATAGACATACATGCCTTTTTGACTAATTAATTGAATGCGTTTTTATATTGCCAAAACATTCTGTGGAAGTGTGTCTAAAGATATTAATTAATCTCCTCTTTGAGTCTCTCAAAGGGTTGTGTGTGGTTTTTTTAAAAATCAAGCAGAATTTTAGACAAATCCAGAAAGAGTCCATTAATAATTAAAGCTATGTATTTATAACAGAGACTCATAAATCCAAACGTTAAAAAAGTAAAAACAAAAAAAACAAAAATAAAAATCATCTACTCCTTCTGGCTACACTGATATAAATAAATGGCTGTTATATAGCAGGTTACCCGACTGAATGACATTTGCGTATAAAAAGGATGCTAAATACCAATTTCTAGGTTAAATGTATTATTAGCAAATTTTCTCACTGTTCTTCTATCTGGTGCCACGTATATGATCCCTGAAAAAGATATGTTAAATAGGTTATAATTACCTTTGTTTAGAAAATATAGATCCCCTTCATAAAATAAAGGAGTATTTGATCTCAGGTTATCTAATGCAGTAGACAACTGAAGTGATTAATACTAAGGGTGGAGTTTAATAGCAAGTCAAGACATCCATGATGGGCAGTGGTGAAATGCAAAATTTGTTACTACCAGTCCTGTGGGCGTGGCTTGGTGGGAGGGGGTAATGTGACTGGTTGGGAGTGGCCAACTTTTTTTTTTTTTAAAGCATTTTTTTCTACAACTTCTTCGGCCGAGTTGCCTGATTGTCAGAGACCTTTCTTTTCTTTTAAAAGCATTTTTTTTGCCTTTAAAAGAAAAAAAAAAGGCTCTGACGATCAGGCAACTCAGCTGGGATCTCCAGAGGAGCCTTTTAAAAGATTTTTTTTAAAAAAGAAATGCTTTTAAAAGCCTCTGATGATCCCAGTTGAGTCGCACGATCATCAGAGGCTTTTTTCTTTACTTTTAAAAGCATTTTTTCACATATACACACACATACATACATACACACATATACATACCAATTAGGAAAGTGCTCAGAACAACAAAATAACAGAATAAAAACAGAATAACAGAATAAAAACAGAATAGCAGAATAACAGAACAGCAGAATAATGGAATAACAGAGCAGAACAACAAAATAACAGAATAACAACAGAATAACAGAATAATAACAGAATAGCAGAATAAAAGAATAGCAGAAGAATGGAATAACAGAGCAGAACAACAAAATAACAGAATAACAACAGAATAACAGAATAATAACAGAATAGCAGAATAATGGAATAACAGAGCAGAACAACAAAATAATAGAATAACAACAGAATAGCAGAATAAAAGAATAATGGAATAACAGAACAAAACAACAGAACAATAAAATAACAGAATAACAACAGAATAACAACAAAGCAGGACAACAGAATAAAAGAACCATAGAATAGCAGAATAACAAAATAACAGATTGCTAGTGGGTTTAACAAAACTGCAATATTTTTCAGTGGAGCAGAATAAGGAGTACATTTAAAGGGTAGAGAAAATGTTACCCATAACTGATGCAAGACAGGTAATAATAGGATGGGGATACCTATTTTCCTGCTTGTGTATTTTATTAATTTCAATGATACTCTGCTGCTTACATTGGATGGAGCCCAGAAACAAGGTTATTAAAAAAATGAGTGGGAGGAAAAAAAACCCCAGAAATAGTTGGCTGATAAATTAATGCACTATGGCACAGCAAGATTATTTTTTTGTTTTTTGCAGTGTGTATGTGGGGGGGGCAAAATTTCATGGATTGAAATAACATATCAAAAGTTATGTGTTTTTAGAAGGTGATAGAGCAGGAAATAAACATTTGGAGCATTGCAAGAGGTGACAGATGACATGAACCCAGGAAAGACAGGAACAGTTTGGCAACTCCCCCCCCCAAAAAAAATAAATGATTATTTTATTTTACATTTAAAAAAAAAATGTGATTGGGTCCTAGAATTATTTTTTAGAGGAAAGAAGGATAATATAAAGCTGAAAACCACCATTTTATCCCAGAAATTTTCTTTTTTTTCCCCCTTTTTTTGCTGACTGAGTAATTGGGAAATTTATTGCTGGCAACAGGAGCTGGGGGTTATCTAGAGAGAAAATATCCTGTGTGACAAACAGAAAGGAAAAAAAAATCAGCACCTCTCTTATCTCTCCCAAGAAGAATATTACAAGCATTTTTAGAAACTGAAATTTAGTATTTCTTAATTTCCTATTATGTGTAAACAGAAGGTAATCATAATGCTTATTGGAACAGATCACTATTAGTAAAGCACAGCCTAAAATGGCTATGTTTTGACTCAGCTCTCCAAACACGACAAATCCTCTGAAGTTTTCTGGATTGCAGAAAATATGACTTCAGTAACAGAGTTGTTAATGCTTGGAATGCACTACCAGACTCTGTGGTCTCTTCCCAAAATCCCCAAAGCTTCAACCAAAAACTGTCTACCATTGACCTCACCCCATTCCTAAGAGGTCTGTAAGGGGCGTGCATAAGAGCACCAGCGTGCCTACCGTTCCTGTCCTATTGTTTCCTTTCGTTATATCCAATTAATATAGTTATTACATACTCATACTCATATATATGCTTATATATTGTATAATCATTTCATGCTTATGCTTATATATACTGTGTGGCTAAATAAATAAATAAATAAATAAATAAAGTTAACTCAAAGAGTCCTTTATTAGGAACACCAGCAGCCCCGCGAAAAGTTTCTCTCTCAATGCAGGCTAACCAGTCTGTCTGGCTGGAAGATGAATAGTTGTTTGCCATGTCTATTCAGATCCACCTCTACCTTTTATCCCCAGGGCTTCACTAGCAGTGGTGGCTCTTTCATCCCAAGGACCAGCCCATAGATTTCCACTGCTCTCCTCTCCTCTGTCTTCTGCGCATCCGTGCGTCAGGCACTGGACCCAGTTTTTCCTCCTCTTCCTCATCAGCCACCTCCAGACCTGGCAGCTGTTGAGTCTCCATCTGAGGGCTGATGGATGGCCCAGGCTTCGCCTCTGTCTCTCTCTCTCTCTTTCACTGCCAGCTCCATTCCCTCTTCCGCCTCGGAGCTTCCAGGTTGCCTTGATGCTGATGCCGACTCCCATGCCTCCTCTTCTGATTCAGCTGCTAAAGAAGCGAGCAGCTGACAGGCCATAACAGGCCAGCTTTGGCAAAATATGGTGGAATTTAATTACAAATTGTCCAGATTTCCATATTATGTTAATGTATGGTAAACAAGGAAAGGAGCATTATAGCAGAAATAGGAAAATACATGTCAGTTCTAATCGGGTTCATATGGTCAAATCCATTTGGGCCGGTGATTTGATCAGATGGTTTAAATTCCTTTACAAAATCCATTAAGGTTCTTAAATTGATTATTTTTTTGGGGGGAGGGAGTCTCCTCAAGTTGAATAGCGATTTAATTCAGGGAATCAATTGAATTGCCTTCTCTCAATCAAAGGCTTGTATCGCTCTAATCTGAATGAAAAGTGCGTATAGTCTATGGTTTTCTCACTTGCAATGTATGGTTGTGAAAGTTGGACCATAATGAAGGCTGAACATCAAAGAATTGAGGCCTTTGAACTATGGTGCTGGAGGACTGGACTGCAAGGCGATCCAACTGGTTAGTCCTAGAGGAGATCGATCCTGACTGCTCTTTAGAAGGCCAGATCCTGAAGAGGAAACTCAAATACTTTGGCCACCTAATGAGAAGGAAGGACTCACTGGAGAAGAGCCTAATGCTGGGAACGATTGAGGGCAAAAGAAGAACGGGACAACAGAGAACGAGGTGGCTGGATGGGGACACTGAAGCAGTCACCATGAGTTTAAATGGACTTTGGGGGATGATAGATGACAGGAAAGCCTGGAGGAACGTTGTCCATGGATCGTGATGGGTCGGATCGTGATGGGTCAGACACGACTTCACAACTAACAACAACAACAATCTGAATGAAACTCATCCGTCCAAGGACAGAGACATGGAAGTGGGGGGGGGGAATTCTGTTTTCCTTTGTCCAGCAAGCTGTACTCAGGACTTGGAAGAAGAAAATGAAAGTTAAGAACCAGACAGAAATAGTTTCATTTGCTGATTTTATCCAACTAGCCAGGCTTATTGTAGAATTGTTTTCCCCTCTCAGGAAAAAAAAAAGAAAAGAAAAGATTTGAGCTAAAAGTTGTCTTCTGGGTTATGTATAGTTCTCTCCCTTAAGCATAGCTATGGAAGACAATAGAACAATGGAACCATTCAAAGTTCTTTTTTTAAAAAAAGACTATTTGCTTTGAATTCAGCTCCCCTTTATGTGTGACAACTTGATGCCTTTTGTTCTACTTTATACTGCCATGTGTAGCTTCATCCTTTGGATCAGCTGTAGGGAATAATCCTCAGAGAATAAAAATCACCTACTTATGTGCTTGCTTCCAGAGGCGGGTGCAACTATAGAATTCTATGCTACCGACACCCATTAGTGGACTGAATGGGTGCCTAGTTTCAGGAAAATAAATAATTTCTTGGCTTTGTTTTGAACTCAGACATTCATTGTTTAGTAACGAAACAATCTTGTTTACGAAAGTCCATGCTGAAGGATATAAGAATTCATATATTTTTTTTAAGACTCTTTCTGCTTCGAGGGAATTCATAAGATATCAGTTCCAAACGAAGTAAGAGTAGAAAGGTGAGCAATTTTCCCGATATGTCCTTAATGGAGTACATGTTGTACGTAAGATAGCTTTCATTGACGAATATCTACAGTGAAAGAAATTGTCAGTTGGTCTCAATATGTCTTCATGTATCACACATACATTTTGAATGAATAGTAGTGAGAACTTGTTTGCAAGGGGCTCACAATATAATATTTGCATGAGGTTGTTCATAGTTAGAATTTTAGAATAACAGAGTTAGAAGGGACCTTGGAGGTCTTCTAGTCCAATCCCTGCTTAGGCAGTAAACCCTTCGCCACTTCAGACAAATGGTTATCCAACACCGTCTTAAAAACTTCCAGTTTTGATGCATTCAGAACTTCTGGAGGCAAGTTGTTCCACTGATTAAGTGTTCTAACTGTCAGGAAATTTCTTCTTAGTTCTAAGTTGCTTCTCTCCTTGATTAGTTTCCACCCATTGCTTCTTGTTCTACCCTCAGGTGCTTTGGAGATTAGTTTGACTCCCTCTTCTTTGGGGCAGCCCCTGGGATATTGGAAGACTGCTATCATGTCTCCCCTAGTCCTTCTTTTCATAAAACTAGACATACCGAGTTCCTGCAACTGTTCTTCATATCTTTTAGCCTCCAGTCTCCTAATCATCTTTGTTGCTCTTCTCTGCACTCTTTCTAGAGTCTCAACATCTGTTTTATATCGTAGCGATCAAAACTGGATGCAGTATTCCAAGTGTGGCCTTACCAAGGCATAATAAAGTGGTATTAACCTTTCATGTGATCTTGATTCTATCCCTCTGTTTATGCAGCCTAGAACTGTGTTGGCTTTTGTGGCAGCTGCTGCACACGGCTGGCTCATATTTAAATGGTTGTCTAATAGGACTCCAAGATCCCTCTCTATAGTTAAGACTATGTTTTGGCACCTTTATACCTGAACTATTAAAGGAAGTCTAAAACAACTCAATCCTTCTTTATTTATTATCCACTAAGGGGTCCCAATTTTCTTACAATTATTTTAAAATAATGTTATTGATTTTTTTTATATATATATAACATTAAATAACATTATTTTAAAATAGTTTTAATATTTAAAATAGCACGAAGATCAAGCCTGAAGATGACGAATGAGACTTTGTTGAAACGTCGCCAAGACACTTCCAATGTTACGCAGGAGAAAACCCAAATAACCAAAGATCTAATATATATATATATATATATATATATATATATATATATATATATATATATATATATATATATATATATATATATATATATATATGTATATATATATATATATATATATGTACAAATATTGCTTGAGAGCTAAACATATTCATTTTTTCTTTAAATTACTTTTAAAAAAATAAACCAAACATACATACATACTACATACTGTATTTAAGGAAGGAAAGGAGGGAGGGAGGGAGGGAGGGAGGGAGGGAGGGAGGGAGGGAGGGAGGGAGGAAGGAAGGAAGGAAGGAAGGAAGGAAGGAAGGAAGGAAGGAAGGAAGGAAGGAAGGAAAGCAGGCTAAGGATTCGTATGTAGAATGCCCTTCCTTTCTGGTAGGATATATTTTTATGTTGTGCAAATTAGCAAATCAACTTTTAGTTATGGTAAAAGAACACAATTCTTTATAAAATATCAAACAGCAAAGATATATTAAAATCCAAACAGTAAAAGATAAACTATGTAGATAATTGACTCCCAGTACGGAAAATAACCATGTTTTACTTATGTCTTATTTATTTCCATATTTATGTACTTATTCATTTAAAAGATTGATAAAGATGCTCATCTTATGTATCATAACCCTGGGTATATTACGAATAATAATCAAAACATGAAAAGGATAAAATCAACATTAAAAATTCTCTGTGCCCCAAAGACAAGATACATTTGATATCTAAGAGATAACTTCCTTGTAGTCCAGGCAACACAGCACCATAAAATGTGTTACGCTTAGATTGTGTTGAATCCAAGATCCTGAAAAAACTCCTCTTCGTAGCTCTGTCTTAGCTCCTCTTACAAGACAGTGTGTTGTCTAAAAATTGGTTCAACCTGGCACAGAAGCTAATCAAAGCCAGACACAAGTACTTTTGCAAAACTTTTATTGAAGCGCTCCAGCAAAAGAGTCCCAGTCCAATTTGGCAGCTGGGACCCGGAACAACAAGCATAACATGATCTTTCATACAGTTGATTTTCAGAAATGGGGAAATAACATTTCACAAAACTATTATGGTGTTTTTTTTTGTTTTGCTTTTTGGAATTCTGTCTTGCTTTTAGCCTACATGTCCACTTGTCTGTGGAATTGCACCATGCCTGAGTTTACATGTCATTTTGTGTCGTGTCCCACTCCTCCACTGACGGCCGGGTCAGGGGAATCCGAATCAGGCTTGCCTCTGCAGCTCTGCCCAAAGTCCTAGCAAAGTCCTCAGAGCAGGCAGGAGACCAGAAAGTGACTTCAGCAAGATAAGTTCGACTTTGCCTGACTCAGAGACTGCCAGAAAGCAGATCCTTTATATAGGCCATGGGGTGTGGCTCCATGACTCAGCACTCATTAAGGCCTGCCCCTCCCTTCCTTTTGTTGCCTCCGCCTATCCAGTCTTCTGATGCAAGGGTCACTCCAATCATCAGCTGTTGGAAATAAACCCTCCTCAGGCTCACATGCTGTGGAGGAGGGGGAGGGGTCTAGCTGCTCTGTTTGCCTGGGCATGGAGCCAGGGCTGGGGCCGGGAGGTGCTCCTTCCTCTGCAGCTTGTCTGGGCATGGAGCCAGGACTGGGGCTGGGAGGCATACATTCCTCTGTGTTCGGGAGCAGGTAAGAAGCCCCGGCTGCTGTGAGAGCGGGCAAGACACAACATTTTGCCTCTATAGAGTTCTATATTCCTTAAGCTTTACATGCCCTTTACGTGCCCTACTTGCGGTTTCTCCTGCTTGTCTTCTTGTTGCTAAATCTCATAACTTCCTCTCTATTTTTAAGTACGCGTTCTGACATTTCCTTCATCTCTAACTGAAACGTTGCACAGTTGCATTCTTCTAAATTGTCATTCCTCCCTCAGATGGCTGCTTCTTAATGGGTGATCCATCAAATCCCCATCCTCATCCTCTTTTAACGACCCCATAATCCCTTGCGGGGTGGAGTCTGGGCAACTGAATGGAGCTAGAGGAGCGTTTATTGGCCAGATGCCCTTCCTGTCACCAATGCAGAGTTTTGTTCGGCAGATACATTCTCACTGTGCCCAGAGAGAAATATCTGCCTCCACCTAGGATCGAACTCACAGCCTCCTGATTGTGAGGTGAGAGCTCCACCTCTAGGCCACCGCACCGCAATGGGTGATCCATCAAATGACCTCCAAAAATCCAAATGTCCTATAGCAGTGATGGCTAACCTTTTCTGGACTGAGTGCCCGAATCCCCAAAATGCAATGTGTGTGTGCCCCCCATGCATGCATGTTTTCCCCGCACATGCCCTGCCCCTGCAGCACCTCATGCATGTGCACACAGCCTCCCATACGTGCCTACTGTCATGTCCCACTCCTCCGCTGACGGCCAGGTCAGGGAAATCCAAATCAGGCGTGCTTCTGCAGCTCTGCCAAAGTCCTAGCAAAGTTCTCAAGGCAGGCAGGAGACCAGAAAGTGACTTCAGCAAGATATGTTAGACTTTGCCTGACTCAGAGAATGTCAGAAAGCAGATCCTTTATATAGGCCATGGGGTGTGGCTCCATGACTCAGCACTTATCCAGGCCTGCCCCTCCCTTCCTTCTGTCGACGCCGCCTATCAATCCTCCTGAAGCGAGGGTCACTCCAGCCTGCAGCTGTTGGTAATTGACCTTCCTCAGGCTCACATGCTATGGGGGAGGGGGAGGGGTCTAGTTGCTCCGTTTGCCTGGGCATGGAGCCAGAGCTGGGGGCTGGAGGTACTTCTTCCTCCTCAGCCTGTCTGGGCATGGAGCCAGGGCTGGGGCCGGGAGGCATACTAGGACATTCCTCAGCGTTCGGAAGCAGATAAGAAGGCCCCGGCTGCAGGGAAAGTGGGCGAGACACAACACCTACATGCATCTCAGCCCCCCCACAAATGCATGGATGCCCCCCCTCCACATGCCCGCTGCATATGTGCGACAGAGACCCAAAGACCAGCTGGCCAGCAGGAGGCATGTGCGCATGCGTGGCAGAGCTGAACTGGGGCGACGGCTCATGCGCCATAGGTTCGCCATTACAGTCCTATAGGCAAAATAACAGGATACCAATCCTGTAGATAAATGCTCTCAATGTAGTGAGTATTTTCTCTGACTTACTGTGCCCCTCAGAATGGACTGGTAAGAGGTCATAACAAAAATACCATACTTCTTTTCTGAATGCATGGCATCGTGGCATAAAACTGTCCCAGTATATTCTAGAATGATGGTTTGAAGCTTCTAATTTTGGTTTTTTGGTGTTTTTTTTTTTTTAAACTGTGCTTCGTTTGAAACCTACCTCAGACAGGGAAGTTAAAGGAAAAGACAGGGAGAATTATTCCAACTTGTCTAAGAAGAGAGAGTTTAAATGCACAGTCTGCCCAAGAGATTAGTCCCTGTCAGTCCTTTCTTACTATGAGCGTCTCTTAGAAACTGGAATGAACTACCTTCTTATACTTCCTCTATTTTCCCATTAGGATTGACAACTCAATTTTATATGTGAGCATCCACAGGGCATTGTGTGCTTCACTCTATCCAGTCCCAGCAAATCAATGCAGGCCAGTCCTGTGTATCTGCCATAAAACATCAGAGGCGTTTAGTCAACCGACAACTGACTAAATAAAGTCCGGATAACTTAGACCTGTCTAGCCATTCATCTATGCTGACAATATTTGACCTCCTTCGTGTATCTGGAGGAACACGGTGGCTCAGTGGATAAGACGCTGAGTTTGCCGATCGAAAGGTCGGCGGTTCAGCGGTTCAAATCCCTAATGCTGCGTAAGGGGGGGGGGTGAGAAGTCCCAGCTTCTGCCAACCTAGCAGTTCGAAAGCACGTAAAAAATGCAAGTAGAAAAATAGGGACCACCTTTGGTGGGAAGGGAACAGCGTTCCGTGCGCCTTTGGCATTGAGTCATGCCGGCCACATGACCACGGAGACGTCTTTGGACAGCGCTGGCTCTTCGACTTTGAAACGGATGTGAGCACTGCCCCTTAGAGTCAGGAAAGACTAGCACATATATGTGAGGGGAACCTTTACCTTTTATCTTTACCTTGTATATTTGGAGAGGGTACTTGTCTAATTACTTAGAGTTGTGCATTTAGCGTCCCATTAATCTCTTTTTATTTGTGAAATGAGGCGGGGGGGGGAAACACCTGCTTTTAGAAAAAAGCTAAGTGAGCCATGAATTTTTATTATACAGTTGAGAATGAGAGGCTTTTAAATATTTTCGAATTCTAACGATGACTTCTGCGGTCTGGCCTAGCTACTAAAAAGTGACTCAATCTTCTAGGTATCCTCCATGACCATCACAAGCCTTTCAGAGATGTAAAATAAAGCCTGACCTAATCTGGCTTGGATGTAATAAAACACAAAACATGTCCATTAAACCTTTTAGTGTCAAAGGAGGGAGACAATAACCTTATTACAAGACAAAACGCAATTGCATTAGGCATTAAAGGCCTTTGGAAAAGGAGGCACACACCAGCTGGCTGAATATCTTCGTTTTGCAAAAATAAAGAGTGTGTCTTCCCAGGAGATTTTAAAGGGGTGCAAAAAAATCACATCAGGGCTGAGTGAGTGCATGGAGAGTTGCAGTTTGCTCCTATGAAATATTTAACTATTTGTGGATCAAGAAGAGATGCTCAGTGCAGAGTGTTTGTGAACCATGAATGAAAGCACTAATGTGTTGTTTTGTTTAAACAAATGACTACAACAAGTAGGAGAAAATCTAGAAAGAGAATAGTAATTTCTTGGTGATGCATGCAGTCGTGCCTGTGTGCATTCACAAACACACAGACAAATAGAATAGAATAGAATAGAATAGAATAGAATAGAATAGAATAGAATAGAATAGAATAGAATAGAATAGAATAGAATTCTTTATTGGCCAAGTGTGATTGGACCAGTGGTGGGATTCAGCCAGTTCGCACCACTTCGGGAGAAACAGTTGTTAACTTTCTGAGCAGTTTGACAAACTGATTGTTGGAAGAAATCATTACGGCAGAGAACCGGTTGTTAAATTACTTGAATCCCACCACTGGATTGGACACACAAGGAATTTGTCTTTGGTGCATATGCTCCCAGTGTACATAAAGAAAAAATAAAAGATATTCATCAAGAATCCTAAGATACAACGCTTAGTGATAGTCACAGAATACTAATAAGCAATCAAATCATACTAGGAAACAATAAAAACAATATAAGTTGTACAGATACAAGCAACATGGATATAGCATAAGTGGGAAAAGATAGGTACTAATAAGGAAGAGAAGAAGAATAGTAATACAGTCTTAGTAGTTAATTTGACAGTGTTGTGGGAATTAATTGTTTAGCAAAGTGATGGCATTTGGGGGGAAAACTGTCCTTGTGTCTAATTGTTCTGATGTGCAATGCTCTATAATGTCATTTTGAGGGTAGAAGTTGAAACAATTTATGTCCAGGATGTGAGGGGTCTGTAGATATTTTCACAACTACTCGAATAGGCTGGAAGTAAGGGTCCAATACTCCAACCAAGTTTATTTATTTTTTGCATAATTCATCGACAATTACAGTTTGGTAAGAATAGTTTCATGTTTGCTATATTTTAAATTTCTCAGTTAGTAAGCGAGGGATGAAAACATCCCCCATATATATTATTGCAGCATGCCCGTACACCTTTAGAGTGGATAAATTCTTACCCAACTTAATCAGCGATTGTACAAATGGAAGGATTCTACTAATTTGTTTTTAGTTTTTTTAGCATCTCATTCAGAAAGATAGACGCTTGCATGTCATTTAAAAATCCAGCTAGCTATATTTAAAGGAGCAAATCAATTCATGTGGACGCAGCTCTTATGGTTAAGTTTACGGTGGATTTCTTGTGTGACATCTGAATTTCTAAAATTTAGATGCTAAATTTTATCTCATTAGGCTCTAGGTTGACTCAGCCTTCCATCCTTCCGAGGTGGGTAAAATGAGGACCCAGATTGTTGGGGGCAACAGGCTGACTCTGTAAACCGCTTAGTGAGGACTGTAAAAGCACTATGAAGCAATTTATAAGACTAAGGGCTATTGCTCTTCCTTCCTTCCTTCCTTCCTTCCTTCCTTCCTTCCTTCCTTCCTTCCTTCCTTCCTTCCTTCCTTCCTATGCAGTATTACAGGCTGTCTCTGCCCACAGTCAAGAGTTCAATTCTGACTGGCTCAAGGTTGACTCAGCCTTCCATCCTTCCGAGGTGGTTAAAATGAGGAACCAGACTGTTGGGGGCAACAGGCTGACTCTGTAAACTGCTTAGAGAGGGGCTGTAAAGGACTGTGAAGTGGTATATACTGTATTTTTTCGGAGTATAAGATGCATTTTTTTCCCTCCTAAAAGAGGCTGAAAATTTGGGTGTGTCTTATACTTCGAATACAGCTTTTTCAAAGCTTTTTTCCAGCCCTAACAAGCAAGTGAAGCGATCTCCGTGCTTTGCCTGCTCCTTCCAACTCTCAGCTGTGTTTTAGAAGCTTCCCTCCGACTCTCATCTGTGAAGCTTTTTTCAGCCCTAACGAGGCACTAGTGAATGAAGTGATCTCTGCGGTTAGCCTGCTTTTCTCATTGCTTCTCTTTCCAAAGATCAGTTGTGCTTTAGAAGCTGTTTTTTTTTATCTCCAAGCAGGGGATAAAAACCAACAAATGAATGTGCTGAAGCTGACCAGACTAATGACACTAGTGTTGTGACTGAGGCCCAAGTAGTGATTCCCAAACACAATTAGGTCCTGAACAAACTTACTTTATTAAAACAGCTGAGAATTAATTCATTCTCAGCTTAGTCCAAAACAAATTCTTTATAAACAGTCCTTCAGCCTTATCAACAACCTTTGTTGTCTTTGGCAACTTGCCAAAGGTTTTTCTTGGCAAAAGGTCACAAAGATCAAGAGATGCTGACAAGAAGCAATGGAATTCAGTGTTGCTTTTCCATGAAGAGCCAAATGGCTTGTGGCTGCTCTTTTCAGCCTTATGGGAGTGGCAATCATTTTCTGGCCTTACTCCTGAGTTGTCCTTTTTGCTTCAGCTGCTCTTGCCTTCTGGCACTTCTTCGCATGTGTGCACTAGGAACAGGCTCCTCCTGTTCCTCTGCCTCTCTGCTGTCTGCCTCTGGAGGCTCCGGAGTCCATGCATCACTCCCAGATGGCCCTGGCCCCATATTTGCCTCCGATGCAGAGCCCTCATCCGGGCCTTCCCCTGACTCCAGGACTAGCCCATTGTCCTCCCCAGCCTCCTCACTGTCCGACTCCGCTGCCAGGTCCGCAGGCTACTGGCAGACCACAACAGCTAGCCAGATGAATACCTGATAGGCAGATTATTTTTCCCTATTTTCCTCCTCAAAAACTAAGCTGTGTCTTATACTCTGGTGTGTCTTATACTCTGAAATATATGATAAGTAACAGTAACAGAGTTGGAAGGGACCTTGGAGATCACCTAGTCCAACCCCTTGCTCCCTGTACTATGGATTCGAACCGTCAAACTGCTGACCTTTCTGATCAACAAGCTCAGGGTCTTAGCCACCTAGTCACCTAGTCTCTCATGTTATTTTTTTTTTGTATGAATGTCTAAGTGCTATTGCTACTATCTGAAAATAAAATTTTCTACAAAACGAGATATAAAGTATTAGTGTCCCGTTTAACTATAATTCACCCTCTGAAGCAAGTTGATTATTACGTGTTTTGATAAATTCTGAACAGTATTGATCATTTCAAACAGTCCACAAGTGAGCGATCTGCACTGATTTACATACTAACATAGAATATGGCAACCAAGAGACTCATTTTGTTGGAGCTTAATCAGCAATTCTTTAGAATGAAAATCTAAGTATATGAACGTTTGAGCGGTGACAACAGTTCATTTGTGAGCTATAATTGGTGAAAAGCTGAACAATTTCTTCTCCTTTGCCAAAACCGAGATCTCCTCGGCCATCTATTGCAATACAGATAAATCAAAATACTGCTTCCTCAATTCTGTTCCAAACATTTTCGCAATACAACAGTTCTGACTTGATGGGATGTACAGAACTGTCTCAGTCTCAGCCGCGTAAAATTGATGCCCTTTTTCAATATTAGTCACTTCTATCAAATGCCCAGAAATGCATATTACTAAAAAGGGGAGAAAACATTGTCACCACATACATATGTATAATGGACTATTTCTACCGTGTTTTCCTGAAAATATGACCTACTTTGAAAGCAAGTCCTAGCTTGATTTTTACATGTGCACCCAATATAAGCCTTACCCCTAAAATAAGCCCTAATTCAGCCCTACCCACTCCAGGGTGCAAAGCTAAAAATTAAGCTAGGGTGGGGATGGGGGTGCCCCTACTACTTACCTTAGGATAGTTGCAGGCAGGCCTCGCACACCTCGGCCCAGGGGTGAAATGCTCCTGGATCTGACCGGATCTGGCGATCCCTTAGCGCCTGCGGTCAGTGGTTCGGTGAACTGGTAGCGATGGTGGAGCAAAGCTTCACCCACCCACCCAGCTGTCATTACTTCCTGGTTTTAACCATGAGGTTTTTTTACCTTCTGTGCATACGCAAAAGGTTTTGCACATGCGCAGAAGGTTTGTGCGCGCACATGGCATGCACACGCACTTACCAAACCGGTAACCGGTAGGTAAGTAGATTTCACCCCTGCCTCGGCCCATTTCTTCTGCAGCTAGCAAGGTTGTCCTGAAAGCCTCTCTAGCTGATAACAGAGCTCTGGATCGATTCAGAGCTCTGTTATCAGCTAAAGAGGCTATTGTTGTCTATGCCCCCTGAGCCGGCCCTCCTGCCAGAAAGTGACTTGGATCCGGCCCTGCTGCCAGAAAGTGACTTGGAGCCAGGCCTGCTGCCAGAAAGTGACTTGGAAAGTGAGGGGGAAGGGCCATCAGGACTTACCTCAGGAGCACCGGCTTCCCTGGCTCAGCTCCAGGAGCCAGGAGCAGGCCAGGTGGAAGAGATAATGAGGCCTCCGTACCCTGACACTTCCCCCCCCAGGCCACGCCTTCAGACCTAGCTAAAGGCAATCAGGCTTGGTTTCGTAGGCAGGAGAGGAGGGAACAACAGAAGCAGGGGTGGGGCAGGCCTGGGAAGTGCTGAGTCATGGAGCCACACTCCACAGGATATAAAAGGCAGAGAGAGCTGCTGTGTCTCTTTGTAACAGGTAAATCCACTGATTGACTAAGAGCTGAAGTTTGTTCCTGGGTGACTCACCAGTGTTGTGGAAGATAACAGAGGTTCTTGGCAGACGCTGGCTATTCTGCTGCCAGAGCTGATAATGCCGGCTAATTAAGCCATCACTTGGATGGAGGCGAAGGAGGACAGAACATCGGCCTTCAGGACAACCTTGCTGTGGCTGCAACTATCCAAAGCTGAAGAAGTTCCTGAAGACCTCTGACAGCGAAAAGGAGGCTTGGGGTGACAAACTGTAAGCCGCCCTGAGTCTTCGGAGAAGGGCAGGATATAAATGTAAATAAATTAAAAAATTAAAATTAAATATGCAAGGAAATTAGTTAGTGGGTGACATTCCCCTCCCCCAAAAATAAGACTTGGTTGGCAAAAAATAAAATAAAAAAATAAGACAGGGTCTTATTTTTTGGGGGGAAATGGTAAAGGTATTGTTCTGCCCAGTCATGACTGACATTAGAGAGCCATGTCCATCTCTGATTCTTAGCCAAGTGTTATTTGGAGACACTTCTGTGGTCGTGTGGCCAGCATGACTGTATGCTGAAATGCACGGAATGCTGTTACCTTCCCACCAAAATGGTACCTATTTACCTACTTGCATTTGCATGCTTTCGAACTGCTCGATGAGCAGGAGCTGGGATAAGGATGGGAGCTCACCCCATTGTGCAGCTGTTGGGACTCAAACCCAGGCTGTCAGATTTCCAGCTCACAAGCTCAGCACCATTAATCACTGAGCCACTGTGCCCCCGGACTATTTCTAATATGCACTTTTTAGTCACAGTTTTTTCTGCTGAGCTTGCAATTGTGGTCTACCAGCAGCCTGCGGAGCTGGTAGCGGAATTGGACAGTGAGGAGGCTGTGGAGGACAATGGGTCAGTCCTGGAGTCAGGGGAATGCTTGGATGAGGGCTCTGCATCAGAGGCAGAGATGGGGCCAGGGCCATCTGGGAACGATGTGTGGACTTTGGAGCCTCCAGAGGCGGACAGCAGAGAGGCAAAGGAACAGGAGGAGCCTGTTCCTAATGCATGCATGAGCAGCTAAAGCAAAAAGGACTACTTGGGAGTAAGGCCAGGAGATGATTGGCCCTCCCATAAGGCTTAAAAGAGCAGCAACGGCTCTTGGGTTCTTTGTAGCAAAGTAACATTGCTACATTGGTTTCTAGTCAATGTCTCTTGTTTCTGAACTTTGTGGGGTTCTTGCCAAGAAAAGCCTTTGGCAGGGTGCCAAAGAAGAAAATGGTTTGTGATAAGGCCGAATGACTTTTTCTGAAGGACTTTGTTTTGGACTTAATTTGGACTAAGCTGAGAATGAAGTAATTCTCAGCTGTTCTAATAAAATATGTTTATTTAGGACTGATTGTGTCTGGTAATAACTACTTGGGCCTGGGTTGCAACAGTAATGAGCCACAGTGAGCAACATTGGCACAGCGATTAGAGTACAGTACTGCTGGCTACTTCTGCTGACTGCTAGTTGCCTGCAATTTGGTTGACTCAGCCCTCCATCCTCCTAAGGTGTGTAAAATGAGGACCCAAATTGTTAGGGGAAATATCCTGACTGTAAACTGCTTAGAGAAGCACTGTAAAAGTGGTATATAAATCTAAGTGCTATTTTTTTTTATTTGCATTTATATCCCGCCCTTCTCCGAAGACTCAGGGCGGCTTACACTATTGCTATTGCTATTGTTTTTAGTAGAATCTTAAAATGAGAAACACCTGGAAGTGAACAAGAAGCAATGGGTGGAAACGAATCAAGGAGAGAAGCAACTTGGAACTAAGGAGAAATTTCCTGACGGTTAGAACAATCAATAAGTGGAACAACTTGCCTGCAGAAGTTGTGAATGCTCCAGCACTGGAAATTTTTAAGAAAATGTTGGATAGACATTTGTCTGAAACGGTGTAGATTTTACCTGCCTGGGCTGGGGGTTGGACTAGAAGACCTCCAAGGTCCCTTCCAACTCTGTTATTATGTTATGTTATGTCACTAGCTTTTAGCCCATCTGCACAGAGGCAGCCCACTTCAAATACCACAGTGCTTCTGGGTGAGAGAGGAACTAAGTAGAGAACACTTTTTTCCCCTTGTTTTGTTGTTCAATATCCAAGGAAATGCCACTCACCTTCTTCAATAAGTCCCAGAAAGAACATTACTCATCTTCTCCCAGACTGCTGGCTGAAAACTAGTATGCCACAAGTCTTCCAACTGGCAGCTTTGAGGCGTGTTACAGGCAGGTTCCCAACTGATTTGCCCAGACAAATTGGGTCATCTCCTTCATTTCAATAAAGCAAATCATGTAGCATTCATGGTGCGGTTCATTTTATCAAAACAATGTCGCTTCTCCAGAGGGCCCACGAGAGCTGCACTTGCTTGGCTTTGGCTGAAGTTATATTGTATTTTTTATTTTTTTTATTTTTATTTACATTTATATCCCGCCCTTCTCCGAAGACTCAGGGAGGCTTACATTGTGTAAGGCAATAGTCTTCATTCTATTTGTATATTTATATACAAAGTCAACTTATTGCCCCCAACAATCTGGGTCCTCATTTTATCTACCTTATAAAGGATGGAAGGCTGAGTCAACCTTGGGCCTGGTGGGACTCGAGCCTGCAGTAATTGCAGGCAGCTGTGTTTAATAACAGGCTATCTTACAGCCTGAGCCACACCGTGGCCCTAGAGAGTAGAGTTTTGAAAGCATCTCAAGGCCGATATACCTACATAATAGCCAGTGATTTAGGCAGAAAGCAAGATGTATACCAGGGCTGTCAAACTTGATTTTATTGAGGGCCGCATCAGGGTTGTATTTGACCTTGGGTGGCCGGGGTGGCTGTGGCCAGGATGGGCTTGACCAGCTCGACATCACTTGTGTCAGGGGCACCTGTGGGGGCCGAAGTGTTCTGCCAGCAAAAATGGGCTCCCAAACTCTGTTTTTGGCTGCGACGGCTTCCTGCAACCCTCTGCCAGCAAATATGGAGCTCGGGAGACCCTCCCGCAGCCCTTGTGGGCTCTGTTTTTGGCTGTTATGGCTGGATAGGATAGGATAAGATAGGAGAGGAGAGGAGAGGAGAGGAGAGGAGAGGAGAGGAGAGAAGAGAAGAGAAGAGAAGAGAAGAGAAGAGAAGAGAAGAGAAGAGAAGAGAAGAGAAGAGAAGAGCAGATAGGATAGGATAGGATAGGATAGGATAGGATAGGATAGGATAGGATAACTCTGTAAGCTATCTAGAGAGGGCTTTAGAGCACTGTGAAGTCTAAGTGTTATTGCTAGTATCTATCCATCATATATCCTGCCAGAGCTGGATGGGCAGCGAGGCCTGCGTGGGGCGCCCGCAGCATGCATGGCCTGTGTGCTGGGCTGTATCATCACTGGATACCACATAAGGGTTGGGGGGTTATAGGGGCAGGCCTTGGGAGGTGGAGCTGTGAGGGTGGAGCTGGCGGTATATAAAGGGTGGAGGGATTAACCATGTTAGCACTGACTTTGCCTAGTGCCTGTTTGTCACTTTGTGCCGGTTGTTGTAGCTTGTTGGATAAAGTTTGTCAGTTAACCATCTTTGGCTCTGTCTAAATTCCTTGCTGATGGCCAGAACCAGAGGTGGGTTTCAGCAGGTTCTGACTAGTTCTGGAAAAGCGGTAGCGGAAATTTTGAGTAGTTCGGAAAACCGGTAGTAAAAATTCTGACTGGCCCATTCCCCATCTATTCTCTGCCTTCTGAGTCCCAGCTGATTGGGAGGGAATGGGGATTTTGCAGTAACCTTTACCTGGATTGGGGAGGGAATGGGCGTGGCATGGAAATCCCATGCCACGCCCACCAAGCCACGCCCACCAAGCCATGTCACACACACCAAGCCACACCCACAGAACCGGGAGTAAAAACAAATTTGAAACCCACCACTGGCCAGAACGTGACATATATATTTGCAGATGCCACTCATGATAAATTCATAACAATTGGTGGTACACTAAGCAGTTTTATATGGTTTGGTTTGGCTTGATATGCGAGTTAATGAGGAAGTTTGTCCGGTTCAAAGCTTCTGAGTTTCTTCTTTGTCAAATGTATCAACGCAACGATAAATGAGACCCAACTGTTAACAAGTTGTTCAGAGTGCCATTTGTATGAGGCATTTCATTAAATTTCCCCCATAAAACTCTATACTTTTTCTTTCCGATGGAGTTCAAATGAATTCAACAGAGTGCAAAAATCCACACCTGATAGGACCATAAAGAAGTCGGGATTATTTTATAGATAGCTTATTGCTGAAAGGGAAAATATGTGAAGCTTTGAGAAAGCTTTGACTAAAGCCAGATTGCTCAGTGGAGGTTTAAAGGGCAAATATGTACCTCCAATTGTTTATGCACTAATTACATCCCAAATGTTTATTAGAAGTGTAAATTTCAGCAGAATAACAATAGCCCAAAGAGTTGATAAATAATTATCCTAGGGAACATTAGGAGCTATTAAGTGTACTGTCCCTTTTCTTTTTTCTTTTCTTTTCTTTTTAAAATGCCACTGGTGAGGTTTTCTCTGTGGAAGAAGAAAATATTTAGTCTCTATTTTGGACAAACGGCGCAAGTATTTTAGCATGCAGGCATCAGATGTAGAAACTACATTCAAGCGTGTAATGCAATGATTTTGCTGTCAGGTGGGCTGTTCAGGTTGAAAGCTCAACCATATCCGACTTTAAAGATACATACCAATTTTACAATTTGCAAACTCGTAAATGGAAAATCCAAAATGGGGTATCCATGACTTTTTATTTATTTATTTATTTTATTTATTTATTTTATTTTGTCACAACAATATATGTAGGTATCATACAAAAGATTATATAGTATATAAACACATATATGAGTAAATATAAGGAGGTATAAGCATATATATATATAGGAAGAAGAAAAGAAAAACAATAGGACAGGAACGGTAGGCACGTTTGTGCGCTTATGCACGCCCCTTATGGTCCTCTTAGGAATGGGGTGAGGTCAATAGTAGAAAGTTTTTGGATAAAACTTTTAGGATTATGGGAAGAGACCACAGAGTCAGGTAAAGTATTCCAAGCACTGTTACAGAAGATTTTCTGCAATCTAGATCTGTTACAGAAGATTTTCTGCAATCTAGATTAAAGCGGTTGACATTAAGTTTAAATTTATTAGTTGCTCTAGTATTATTGCAATTAAAGCTGAAGTAGACTTTAACAGGAAGGACATTACAATAGATGATTCTGTGAGTTAAGCTTAGGTCTTGTCGAAGGCGACGGAGTTCCAAGTTTTCTAAGCCTAGGATTTCAAGTCTGGTGGGATAAGGTATTTTATTGTTTTCAGAGGAATGGAGAACTCTTCTTATAAAATATTTCTGGACACGTTCAATTGTATTGATGTCAGAGATGTGGTGAGGGTTCCAAACAGGCGAGCTGTATTCTAGAATTGGTCTAGCAAATGTTTTATATGCTCTGGTTAGTAGTGTCGTGTTTTTGGAAAAGAAACTACGCAAAATTAGGTTTACAACTCTTAGAGCTTTTTTTGCTATGTAGTTGCAGTGGGCTTTGGCACTTAGATCATTTGACATGAAAACTCCAAGGTCTTTAACGGGATGGGGGTCATCTGTAAGGTAATGTCCATCTAGTATGTATGTAGTTTTTGGGTTCTTTTTTCCTATATGTAAGACTGAGCATTTGCTGGTTGAAATTTGGAGCTGCCAATTTTTAGACTTGAAATGATCTTAACTAGTCACCCTTCGTCAGTCATCTTGTTTTTTTTTTTTTTTTTAATTATTTGAATTTATATCCCGTCCTTCTCCGAAGACTCAGGGTGGCTTACATTGTGTTAAGCAATAGTCTCATCCATTTGTATATTATATACAAAGTCAACTTTTATTGCCCCCAACAATCTGGGTCCTCATTTTACCTATCTTATAAAGGATGGAAGGCTGAGTCAACCTTGGGCCTGGTGGGACTAGAACCTGCAGTAATTAACGAGCTTAACGTGGTAAAATTCTTTCCATTGTGCTATTTATATTGCAATGGAAAGAAACTAAACAAGGAGAGAATTGACCTAAAACTAAAGAGAAGTTTCGTAACAGTGAGAACAATGAATCAGGGGAACAGCTTGCTTCCAGAAGTTGAGGGTGCTTCTTCACTCACTTTTAAAGAAGAAATTGGACAGGCATTTGTTTGACATGGTATAAGGCCAGGGTGTCAAACTCAATTTCATTGTGGGCTGCATCAGGATTGTGTTTGACCTCGGGGGCCGGGATGGACATGGATGGGATGGGTGTGGGCCAGTGGTGGGATTCAATATTTCTTTTTTTTTACTATCGGTTCTATGGGCATGGCTTGATGGGCATGGCATAGCTCGGTGGGTGTGGATACTGTAAAATCTCCATTCCCACCCCACTCCAGGGGAAGGATACTGCAAAATCCTCATTTCCTCCTGATTAGCTGGGATTCAGGAGAATAGATGGGGATGGGGCCAGTCAGAGGTGGTATTTACCGGTTCTCTGAACTACTCAAAATTTCTGCTACCGGTTCTCTAGAACTGGTCAGAACCTGCTGAATACCACCTCTGGTGTGGCAGTTCGGTGTCACTCAACTTTGGGGGCACCTGTGGTGGACAAGTGCTAAGGCAGGACTTCCCTCAGACCCTCTCTCCCTCTCATTATAATCTCCTTCCTTCGTTCCTTCGTTCCTTTCCTCCCTCCCTCCCTCTTCATTCTCCTTTGTTCTTTCTTCCCATCTGTCGTGTCCCCCTCCCCCTCTGACGACCGGATCTAGGAAGTCCGTATCAAGAGTGGCAATGAAGCCTCTGCAGCTTTGCCAAATTCCTTTCAGATTTCTCAGGGCAGGCAGGAATCCAAGTTGTGACTTCAGCAAACTAGATGAGACTTTGCTTGACTCAAGGAATGCCAAAAGCAGGTCCTTTATATAGGCTGTGGGGTGTGGCTCCATGACTCAGCATTTATCTGCCTGCCCCTCCCTTCCTTCTGCTGATGTCGCCTCTCAGATCTCCAGAAGCGAGGATCCTCCCACTTTGAATTGTTTTCTGCTGTTTGAGAAAGGGAGGGGTCCGAAGGAGTAGGCCTGAGCAATTCCAATCCGTGGCCAACCACCCCCGATGGCTGAGCCAAAGGAACACAAGCCGTATGAGTGAGGTTTGTTTGTTCAATCCTGACATCCTGTCCGGGCATGGGGCCAGGGCTGGGGACTGGAGGCATGACAGGCCGTTCATCTTCATTATCAGACTCAGAGTTTGATAGCAGACCCGGGACGAGACGGGAGGGGCCCGGCTGAGGAGAGGAGGGATGACGAGGCACAACACCGTCTTTCTTTCTTTTTCTTGCTCTCTTCCCATCTTTCCTTCTTTTTCTTTGTCTTTTCTCTTTCCCTTTCTCCTTTCCTGTCCCTTTTTGGATGCTCAAATGCCAAAGGGGAAACATTTCTCTTTTCATTTTGTTTTCAGTTTGCTTTGCTAGCCCTCTGCCAGACAGAGAAAACGGAGCCTGGGGTGGGGCCATGTGCCACCCTCCAGAGCTCTGTTTTTACTGGCAGAGGCACCATGGGCCGGTCCTTCGCTGTTCCCAGGGTGGCTCCACAGGCCAGATCTAAGCACGCTTTGAGCCAGATCCAGCCTTGAGTTTGACACCTCTGGAATAGGATCTTCTGCTTGAGCATAGGGTTGGACCAGAAGGCATCCAAGGTCCCTTCCAACTCTATTATTCTGTTATTCTATTTTATCAAGAAACTAGTGGGATCTTTCCTGACTTAAAAGGCTTCTTGTCTTGCCAGGATTCAGGTTTACTTTAAATTTATGTCTCTAATACGTATAAATCAGTGGTGAGATTCAAATAAATTAACAACCGGTTCTCTGCCTTAATGATTTCTTCCAACAACCAGTTCACCAAACTGCTCAGAAAGTTAACAACCAGTTCTCCCGAAGTGGTACGAACGTGGCTGAATCCCACCACTGATATAAATCCAAACTTATATGGATACATATAAACATACGGATCTCTTTCAAAGCGTTGATAATTTCAGAAGATGGCTACACTCTCAAAATTTTTGGTGTGATATTGAACATCAGATCCAGTCCTCTGATTACTTCAGGAATCCACAAAAATCAAGCCTAATATGTAGCTTTTCAAATTCCATTCAAAAAAAAAAAAATGTACGCAATTTTGTAATCTAAAGTTGCCTTGAATTATCTGACAATTCTCACCAGAATCTCTTCCTTATTTCTTTAAATGTGAAGTGTCAGAATTGATCATAGAACTGAAATGTAGACTAACTATCTGTGAGTAGAGCAAATGGTTTTCTTGAAACTCCCCCCACCCATTATTTTAACATACAAAGAATGTTAAACACCAAACATTCACTTTAACTTACAAAGAATGTTAGAATACCAAAATCTTATGAGAGATCTTGTAAGCTCTGGACCATTTACAATTTTGTTTTATTTAAACTTGGAGTGCTAGAGGCAACATCTACAAGTGGGGATTTGTGCGAAAGCAGGTTTCATAGTGTTGATCCGTACCAAAAAGCTTTCACTGATAATTATGGAGTACTTCACACCAAGGAAAAACATGAGCTCCAGCATTGGTTTTATCCAATGCCCATTTTTTTATGTTTACTTTTACGCTTACCCAATTCTATTCTCAAACAAGGGTAAGTAGGATTGTGGCTGGGTAGTAAGTGGACAGGAGATCAACAACAAATACCAGAGTTGTAGGCAAGAAATCCCAGAAGGAGACAATGTCAAACTATTTCTGTGTTTTTGCCAAGAAAACTGTGTCCACGAAGACACCAAGGTCAGGCTCTCGGGGAGTTTTTTTAACTTTTCTTGAAACACTTTCACATCACAGTTCACAGGTTCTGAGAAAAGTTGAAGAAAAATCTTTGGGTAAAAGAAAATAGTTCTGTGCTAGATAAATGGGAGAGATTAAAGGAGATTGGGCGGACTTTCTCCTGGTGAGGATGCTAAAATCGAAATCTGTGCATATTGTACATTACATTAGCATTATGACCTTTTGCCACGAATTGAAGACCTACCTATTCATTCGTGCAGGACTGGCATAGAAATTTTAAAAATACATTTTTAGCAGTTTTAAGATTTTGATTTAATTTGGAGTTTTTCATGTTTTAATAGTTTTAATCTGGCCTGATGTCTAATAAGATTTTTATTATTGTTTTTATTGTATATATTGTGTTGTTTTTACTTTGGCTGTGAACCGCCCTGAGTCCTTCGGGAGAAAGGTGGTATAAAAGTCTAAATAAACTAAACTAAACTAAACTAATTGCTGCTTATAATGACTGAAAGTAGTCCTCAACTTAGAACCATACTGTCAACTTTGAACCGAACCTGGCAGCTGTCTTTAAAAAGGAAATATTGATTTTTTTTCAATTAATTACATTTCTTTAATAAACATTTGTGTTGTCTGGGTATTTACTTTGGTTAACAATACCGACTACATTTTTAATCTCCACTCCTTGTAAAATAGATTCCATGTTTGATAGTCTTCTGTATCTTCTTTCTGCTTAATTTTCAAAATCAATCTATCTGTTTCTGCACAGTCTAGTATCTTCTTAATTATCTCTTCTTCTCGCAGTGTTCCTTCATTTTTTTCCAGTGTTGTGCAAAGATAATCCTCACTGCCGTTAGGACATGTAATATTGAATACATACTTTTCTTATCTAATTTTTTTTTCTGATATTACACCTAATAAAAACAGTTCAGGTTTAAAATCTACATGTTTCCCTATCATCTTTTCTAGCCACCTGTTTTTGCTTTAAGTCCACCACATATGACTGGCAGCAGCCATTTTTTCTGTTGCCACACAGAAGGGGAAGGGGGGGGGAAGGAGGTTGGAATCCCTTACTAGATAAAACAGAGAATTTTCTCGTGAAAACCAAGGTCATCTCTACTGACAATGAATAAGGTTGGGGAAAGAGTGCCTCTAAAGCCCGCCAGTTAACCCAACTGGCCAGCATGACCTGTGACACTTGGGGATGCGGTTATTTCCTATTTTCAATTATGCTGAAACCATGGAAATTATTTAGAGATGGTTTTCCTTTAGAACTGTGCTGATACGATGTACTCAATAAAGAAGTTCTTTGAGAAGGCTCCTAGTCTCAGAGTTCTGATTTGCTTGGGTTCATTAGCCGGAGCCTTGACACATTCATTTAGTGACTGTTTGAAGCTACAACAGCATTGGAAAAAAGTAACATATGACCATTTTTCACACTTACGACCATTGCCATAGGACCATGCAACATCTCCATGATCATAATGTGAAAATTCAGACTCTTGCCATCTGGTTCTTATTTATGTCCCAGGGTCATGCAATCACCTATTGCAACCTTCTGACAAGGAAAATCAGTGAGGAAGGCAGATTCACTTAATAACCATGTTATTAAATGTCTATGGAAATTATAATAATAAGAACAGAGTTGGAAGGGACCTTGGAGGCCTTCTAGTCCAACCCCCTGCCCAGGCAGGAAACCTTACACCATCTCAGGCAGATGGTTATCCAACTGACAGATTCTCAGTCATCCAGGTCATGGTTGTCCCAAAGGTATTTTTTTTTCAAGAGGCAACTGGACTTTCTGTTTTTTCTTTGAAGAAGTTTTGCTTCTCATCCAAGAAGCTTCCTCAGCTCTGAAGAAGTTTCTTCGATGAGAAGCGAAACGTCTTCAAAGAAAAGGGGCCGTAATAGCTCAGGCTGTTAGAGCCTGTTATTATAACACAGTAGCCTGCAATTACTGCAGGTTCAAGCCCGGCCCAAGGTTGACTCAGCCTTCCATCCTTTATAAGGTAGATAAAATGAGGACCCAGATTGTTGGGGGGGCAATAAGTTGACTTTGTAAAAAAAATATACAAATAGAATGAGACTATTGCCTTATACATTGTAAGCCGCCCTGAGTCTTCGGAGAAGGGCGGCATATAAATCTAAAACAAAACAAAAAACAAAACAGAAAGTCCAGTTGCCTCTTGAAAAAGCACCTTTCGGACAATTATGTTATTCATTTAACAACTATAGTGAATTCATTTAACAACTGAGCCTAGGTAGTATTTATTTATGGTACTTCCCTCCATCCAGTCAGAGCTGAAGAAGCTTCTTGGATGAGAAGCGAAACATTTTCAAAGAAAAAACCAGAAAGTCCAGTTGCCTCTTGAAAAAAGCACCTTTGGGACAACCAGGAACTGGAAGACTGAAAATCTCCATAGATATTCCACGAAGTTTCCACCACCCATTTGCACTATTCAGGTGACCCTGAGGGCACAGATAAATCTCCAAGTGGCCACAACCATCCTCAGAAAGTGTTCTGTCCCCCTTTGCCTCAGTCCGAGCGATGGCTTAATTAGCCGGCACTATCAGCTCTGGCAGCAAACTAGCGAGCGTCTGCCAAGTGTCTCTGTTATCTCCCTTGATGCCGATGAGTCAACAAACAGTAGTTCAGCTCTAGTCAAGCGGTTGATTTGCCTGCCTCGAAGAGGCATAACAGCCCTCGCTGCTTTTATATCCTATGGGGTGTGGCTCCATGACTCAGCACTTCCTAGGCCTGCCCCATCCCTGCTTCTGTTGTTCCCGTCTCTCCTGCCTACGAAACCTAGGGTCCAGCCAGGCCTGATTGCCATCAGTTGGGTCTGGAGGCATGACCTGAGGGGGGAAGGGTCAGGGGATGGAGGCCTCGTTATCTTTTCCACCTGGCCTGCCTCTGGCTCCTGGAGCTGAGCCAGGGAAGCCGGTGCTCCCGAGGTAAGTCCTGATGGCTCTTCCCCCTCACTTTCCAAGTCACTTTCTGGCAGGGGACCCAGCTCGGGGGGCGCAAACACAACAGAAAGAGTGCTAGCAACCACATCCCAGCAAGGAATATAAACCCTTCCATTCTCCACCATTCAGTCAGAACTGAAGAAGCTTCTTGGATGAGAAGCAAAACATCTTGAAGGAAAACGAAGAAAGTCCAGTTGCCTTTTGAAAAAGCTCCTTGATGGGACTGTCAGGGTTCCAAGGAACACCCTGAATGAAATAAAGCTCTGAGGGTTGAGGTTCCTCAAAGTTCTAATTTATTAGAGATGTCATGTTGGCACAGCTGGGAAAACCCAAAACTGAAAGCTTCCTGGTTTTCCACACCCAGTTGACAGTTCACAGCCCTACCCCACACCCACAAGTTCATCACATTGTCCAGTCAACTCTTCACACTCAATTGGATACAATGTTCAGGTGTCCTACATCAGACACAGGCAAAAATCCTTGAATATGGAATGTTGTTATGACTAACTTTCTACCGCTCCAACAACAACCCCATCCCAACTTCCCCAGCTAAAATATGTGGCAGTTAAGAAGCAAAAAAAAAAAATTGCCTTCCAAAACTGATGGGGACCTAATAGGTACCCATGAAAGGCTGTGTACTGATGTCCTGACTCCTGAGTTTTAGGTCTTGTTCCTCAAAATCTCAGTCATTTTTTTGTGTGTGCACTGTCTCTCTTATCTACAGTAATTGCTGTCTAATTTGATAATATGGTTCCTGGTCTCAAACATTTTAATAATTGCTCAATGTCAAGCTTTCTGTAACTCGGTGACATAAATAGCAGGCATGTGAAGCCATTTGAAATTATGTAACCATTCCTAATTAATTTTCCATTTAATGTCCAAAACCTGGAAATAATTTTCCACAGCTTTTGCTTAGAGGCAAGGCTCAGATCTCATGGTTTTGCAAGCCTGAAGGGGCTGAGCCAGCTTCCTCCTAAAATTCTAGGCTAGGCTTATAAATAATTTTCCTCAAAAAAAAAAAAAAAAAAACCCCACAAAACACCTTTACTTTAAAAGCTTTGGGATGCTCTCAAGTCATTCTTTCCCTATATTCTGCCTTTTATGAGTATGTACCCCATAGCAGTAAACAAAGCAGAATCAATAACATCCACTGAAATTTGAACTCTGCTTCACCTTTTGAGTTGGCTGTTCCTTGTAATGCAATAACTACAGTCGGATGTGAATACAATTTCTAGCCTTATTTATGAGCAGCTGAGAGTGTTCTCTGTTTGTAAGGACGTTAATAGCATAGCAACTCTAGAGCCGAAATAGAAGAACAATGTCATAACTGCAATTTTGCTGAAGCTCCCAGCCTGCAAGTAAGGGAGAAGATGAGGAGGACTCTTGGTTAGGCTAGGCCAACTTTCTGCCTAAGCAACTGTTCTTCCATTGGAATAACAGAATGACAGAATTGGAAGGGACCTTGGAGGTCTTCTAGTCAACCCCCTGCTCAAGCAGGAGACCCTATTCCCGTGGTGGCAAACCTATGGCATGTGTGCCACAGGTGGCATGCAGAACCATATCTGCGGGCACCTGAGCCATTGCCCTAGCTCAGCTCCAGCGCGCATGTTCATGCCGGCCAGCTGATTTTCAGCTGGTCCCGTCCATGCCACCCCTCCCCTCCCCTCCCAGGAGTCTCCACGTAGCCTGTTTTGGATGGCAGGTAAGTACAGGGCTCACACAGAGGCTCTGGGAGAGCGTTTTGGCCTCTAGAGGGTGTCCAGGGTGGTGGGGAGGATGAAAATGTCTCTAGGAAAGGCTCTGGAGCCTGGGGAGAGTGAAAACCAGACCTACCGGGCCTACTGGAAGTCTGGAAATGGGCCGTTTCTGACCTCCAGAGGCTTCAGGGTGGCCTACTAGGCCCAAAACAGGGTGCAGGGAAGTCGTGCACGCATGTGTGGGGGAGAGCGGGTCATGTGCGAATGCACAAGGGTGGGTAGGGCGCAGGGGGCATTGAATTATGGGTGTGAGCACATGCACATGTGCACTTTTGCACCCGAGGGAAAAAAGGTTCATCATCACTGCCCTATACCGTTCCAGACAAGTGGCTGTCCAGTCTCTTCTTAAAAGCCATGGAGCATCCACAACTTCTGAAGGCAAACCGTTCCACTGGTTAATTGTTCTCACCGTCAGGAAATTTCCCCTTAACCAACCAAGAGATGAAGAAAATAATTGAGAAGATATTAGAGTGTGCAGAATCGGACAGACGGACATTAAACATGAAACAGAAAGAAGATACAGAATGTCATCAAACATGGAATCTACCTGTTGTGTCTGCGTCCCCTGAGCTGGGCCTCCTGCCAGAAAGTGACTTGGAAAGTGAGGGGGAAGGGCCACCAGGACTTACCTTGGGAGCACCAGCTTCCCTGGCTCAGCTCCAGGAGCCAGAGGCAGGCCAGGTGGAGGAGATAACGAGGCCTCCGTCCCCTGACTCTTTCCCCCCCCCAGGCCACTCCTTCAGACCCAGCTGATGGCAATCAGGCTTGGTTGGATCCTAGGTTTCGTAGGCAGGAGAGGAGGGAACAACAGAACCAGGGGTGGGGCAGGCCTAGGAAGTGTTGAGTCATGGAGCCACACCCCACAGGATATAAAAGCAGCAAGAGCTGCTGTGCCTCTTCGTAGCAGGCAAATCCATTGATTAACTAAGAGCTGAAGTTTGTTCCTGGGTGACTCATTGGCGTCGAGGGAGATAACAGAGACACTTGGCAGATGGTTGCTATTTTGCTGCCAGAGCTGATAGTGCCGGCTAATTAAGCCATCACCCAGAAGGAGGCGAAGGAGGAAATAACATCACCGGTATTTTATCGGTGGTTGGAAAAAAGGGGTGGAGATTAAGAATGTAATATGTACGGTTAAGCAAATGAAATACCCAGACAACACGATGTTTATTAAGCACTAGGAAATGTAATTAATAAAAATAATAATTTTTAAAATAATTTTTTGAAAAAGGAAATTTCTCCTTAGTTCTGAATTGGTTGGTTTCTCCTTGGTTGGTTTCCATCCATTATTTCTTGCCTTGCCTTCTGGTGCTTTTGGTGAAAATAGGTTGATCCCCTCTTCTTTGTGGCAGCCCCTCAAATATTGGAAGACTGCTATCATGTCACCTCTTCTGGAGCAGTAATAGCCTGGCTCATCTATTTTGGGAGATAGTACTCACTTGATTCCTGGACAAAAATTATTAGTGTTTTGTCTGACTTGCTCAGAATTTCAATGATAGTTAGATTCTGTATAATCAAGAGCTTTTCTCGATGGAGTAGCTCTTTTTAATTATTCCAATGTTACAACAAAGTTCTCATCAAAGTGCCTCTTCTTCTTCTTCTTCTTCTTCTTCTTCTTCTTCTTCTTCTTCTTCTTCTTCTTCTTCTTCTTCTTCTTCTTCTTCTTCTTCTTCTTCTTCTTCTCCTCTTCCTCCTCCTCCTCCTCCTCCTCCTCCTCCTCCTCCTCCTCCTCCTCCTCCTTCTTTTAACTTCCAAGCTTCTTTTACAATTGAAAGGCAACGGCTGATATTAGACTTTTACACTTCCAATAAGGAAGTTCAACCCTCAATATTGCAACATTTCACCAGGGTATCTGGAAGCATGCCACACTTTGAAACTGTTTTTTTAGATTCATCAAATTCCTACAATCCTACAAATTCCTGCATCTATCCCCCAACATGGAGTACACTTCTTCCCTGCAGCTTTCCTGTACCATCTATCCATCCATCCATCCATCTATCCACCCATCCTATCGATCAGAAATGAGCTGGAAGGAGCTTGAACGTCTTCTAATCCAACTCTCTGCTTAAGCAGGAGACCCAGAGATGGTATTCTGCAGGTTCTGGCCAGTTCTGGAGAACCGGTAGCAGAAATTTTGAATAGTTTGGAGAACCGGTAAATACCACCTCTGATTGGCCCTGCCCCCATCTATTCTCTGCCTCCCAAGTCCTAGCTGATTGGGAAGAAATGGAGATTTTGCAGTAACCTTCCCCAGGAGTGGGGAGGGAATGGAGATTTTACAGTATCTTTCCCCTGCCATGCTCACCAAGCCACACCCACAAAACCAGTAGTAAAAAAAAAATTGAATCCCACCACTGAGGAGTGGTAGACAAGTGACTGTCTGGTATCTTTTTAAAAACCTCTAGTGATGGAGCATACAACTTTTGAAGGCAAGCCATTCCACTGGTTAATTGTTCTCACTGTTAGAAAATTTCTTCTTAATTCCAGGTTGTTATCGAGACATGTTACGGTAATATTTCTAGAATATTTTGAGGGATAACCAATCCCAGTTATCCAGTTATCCCAGTTATCCAGTTATCCAGTTATCCAGTTAGCTGTCCAGTTATCAAAAAAACCCTGACATTTCGCTGAATGAGTCACTACTATTTCCGTATGACAAATGACACAATGGTTTGGAAAGGAATATAATGTATTTTATTCCCGACATTGCAAAATAAAACCTGTGTTTGTTAGCCTTGGGCAGTTGACTTTGGACATTGGTAAATTGAATAAAAACTCTGTACATGTGGACACCCACATAAATGTATACTTGCAAGGTCAGTCCAATGTGGGAGAATCCAGTCAGTCTTGGATATATGAGGGATATACTATCCCTCATATTTCTGCTGCAAGCAGAAAAATAACTTGAACTTATATTTATTTATTTTTATTTTTATTTGCATTTATATCCCGCCCTTCTCCGAAGACTCAGGGCGGCGTACACTATGTCAAGCAATAGTCTTCATCCATTTGTATATTTATATACAAAGTCAACTTATTGCCCTGAACAATCTGGGTCCTCATTTTACCTACCTTATAAAGGATGGAAGGCTGAGTCAACCTTGGGCCTGGTGGCACTAGAACCTGCAGTAATTGCAAGCAGCTGCTGAGCCACAGAGGCTTTATATGTGTTCTTTGCCTTTATGGAGAGATTTTTAAAACACAAGAAAGAAGAAGAACTATTAGAATACGAGGGAGTTTCACCACCTTTTTTCCGCCTACATAAATACTATCTGAAGAAGTGCAGCGTGTAAGCGGTTACTTTATTGTTGTTAATGGACCAGGAAAAACTGACAGATGCAGCTGAAGTCAGTATCCTGCTGGGTTCTGTTTGGATTGCGTATGTTTTTATAAATGTGGCTTTTATCTTTTCTTTTCTTTTCTGTTTTTTTTTTTTTCTCAAATCTGGGACAACAAAATAACCAGCTGATGGATACTTGAAATTGAATAGAGGATTAAGCGTACCCTAACCGACCATCCGCCGGGTTCATGCATAGTTAAAAGTACAGCTGAGATGAACACAGAGAAAGAGAGAGAGAGAGAGAGCGAAGGATGAATCATTTTAGAGATTTCCGTGGCATGAAGTGGAAGCCAAAGATTCTGCAAAATGAATGAATATTCAGATGTGACTTGTGAATTTGAAAAGCGCCATCTGTTCCCAGTCCAGTGAAAACTAAACACCCCCTTTCTGTCTCCTTCCGCTTTGAAATGTTTGGATGGACCTTAACCATAACACCTGCCCTTCAGACAGAAACACCCACACACACACACGCACAAACACCTATCTGTCCTAAAGAGCATAAAAAAAGTGAGTTAAAATAAAGTACAATTTTCTGTTGTCATTTTCTAGCCAATTGCCAAGAGAAGTCATTTTTTTCTTCTTCTTCTGAAAGACGAGCTCTTAAATCAACCCTCTCCATTCTAGCTTTTCGTTCCAGTTTTGAATAATCGGGAGAGAGAGAGAGAAAAAAACAACTCTTGAATTTTTAAACAAAAAGCTTTAATTTTTAAAGATTAACATTTCTGTTCTGATTGCTTAAACAGACGCAGAAGCCAGATGAAAATTGGTTTTTATGGTAACTTCCACTTGTATGATCCTGGAGTGGTAAGAGAGCGATGTAATTTGAGAGAGGGCCGCCACAAGCTGTTAGTTCAGAAACGCCAATTGTAAATAAACACTTCATTTTAAAGCTCAATTCAAAAAGTCAGAATAAGCGGATATGGGATTCTTTTGCGCTCTCTCTCTCTCTCTCTCTCTCTCTCTCTCTCTCTCTATATATATATATATATATATATATATATATATATATATATATATATATATATATATATGTCTTTGGTTATTCGGGTTTTCTCCCGCGTAAAATTGGAAGTGTCTTGGCGACATTTCGACGAAGTCTCATTCGTCATCTTCAGGCTTCAGCTTCGTGCTTCTGGGAGCAATGTGTGATTGCAGCTGTTTCTTCCTTTTTAACTGCTAGTGGGGGTTTGAACTGATTGGGTGGGAGCTTGGCTGTGATCTGATTGGATGGGGGGTTTTTTGTGCTCTGATTGGCTGGGGGTGTGTCCTGTTTGGGTGGGGGCTTGGTTGTGCTCAGATTAGTCTGAGTTGCAGGGGGATTGCAGGAAACCTCAGAAAACATATATATATATATATCCATAGCAATGTGCCGACTGTTAGAAGCTATGAAGCAGGACCTACTTCTCCCTTTTTAGCCCTTGCGTTGCTTTTAAATATGATACTAAGCACCTTCCAATCAGCAGACACAGAAGTTTAGTTTTTCTAAAGCTGTGTAGCTATTATAAAATCAAATCTCCTTCAAGTCAAAATTGGCTCTTTGTGACTTCGTGGTAATGATCTGCCATTAATTTCTTGTGAGCCAAACAGCTCAATACGGAGGTGGGTTCTCTATGGCTCTGGGATAGGGGTGTCAAACTCAAGGCCTGTGGGCCATGGGGTGCTTAGATCTAGCCTGTGTGCCACCCTGGAAACAGTGAAGGACCAGCCTGTGATACCTCCGCTAGCAAAAAGAGGCTGTCCCAGCCGAAAATGGAACCTTGGTGTGGGGGTCACCCAGCCCACCAGAGATGCCCCAGACAAATATCAGGGTTCCAAGGAACACCGCCAATGAAAGAAAATTCCAAGGCTTGAGGTTCCTCAAAATTCCATTTCATTAGAGATGTCATATTGGCACATCTGGGAAAACCCGAATCGGAAAGTGTTAAGTCCTCGCAATTATGACTCCGCCCAAGCCTGCCCTATTGCTGGTCATCCCTGATTGGCTAAGATGCCAGCAGCCAAACAGTGGGAAAATGCAGCCTTCCTATTGGTTCCTTCCATCTGACAGCTCCCTATTTAAGCAGCTGTCAGATGGCAACAGTTCTGTCAGTGTTATAGCGGAGTTGCCTTTTTCTGTTAGCTATCGTTGTGTTAGAAATAAAGCGCATTGTGTTACACCCGCCTGGCCTCAGTCTATACCTGCCTCGTTCTCCATAGAGGGCAGAAAGCTTCCAGGTTTTCCCCACCTATAGGAATGTCCAAGTCCTTTCCCCTTGCACCCACATGTCCATCACATGGTCCAATCACAGCACTGTCCCAACTGGAGATGTCTCCAAGTTCCAGCCCTCCAGGTGCAGGGCAAAATGTCCTTGACTCTCTGAGAAAGGAATGTTATTATGACTATATATCACCCTTGCCCCATACAATCCACTCTCCCAATTTCCCACAGTAGTAAATGTGGCAGGCCTGGCTTCTAAGCCTGACAACATGAGTGACATCGACCTGGCCTTGCCCCACTGGCCATGCCCACCCCAGACCCCTGAGGTCAAACACAACCCTGATGCAGCTCTCAATGAAAATGAGTTTGACACCCCTGCTCTAGGAAAATGGAAGAGGAAATAGCTTCAAAAATATATTGTTTGGCCAGTGCTTTGAAAATGGCACTCTAGTCCTTGGTATCCATAAAATACCTCACTAAAACAATTTCAGTTTACCCGAAACAGTGAACCATATTCCAGCTCTCTAGAATTTCTGCTATACGTTTGGCTAAAAAAAATACGATAAACTTGATTTTGCAATTCAGCATGAACCGATCCTAGATTGCCAATCAATAATCAAATCGCTTTGAACATTTTGGTTGATACATTTTGATATGAGTTTAATCAAGAAGCATACGGAAGCAGAGAGCCCAGCTGGAGAGAAAACTCTCTGCATATTTGAAGGCCTATCATTTTGCTTGCTTGGTTGAGTTACAAGCATTTGCTTCCATCCGTGGATTCTCAAAATGAGAGCAACTTCATTGGATATCAGGAATGGGCAACACTTGATTCATGTATGGATTAACTCCAGATATTATCAGCTAATATAGTCAGATAGAAGAGATGATTGCAGCAATGTCTGGTGAGTCACACAAAGCTCATTGTTCCTCAAGAGAGAAGAGTTAATTTTCCATGTCCCTATCAAAAGATGAACAATGAATGAAGACTTCATAAGTCATCTTTTGATGAATGAAGACATCATAAAAAAGAAGGATTTCTTGATATAAAAGATGCTACACTTCACAGAAAGTGAAATATCACTACACATTGTCCAAAATAGCTTGGGCAATGGTGTTAAAAGGGGTGGCTAGTAGCAAGAGGAAAAAAAAAAAGAAGGATAGAAGTTAAGACAGTTTTGAATTATGGGTTTAGAGAATACAGCTAAGAGAACCATGGACTTCAAGAGGAACTAATCAATCAACCCTGCACCAAATAAAGACTTGACTGTTTCCTTGGAGCAATAATCAGCAACTCACCACATATTCTGAACACCAGATGTGAACAGATGATAGACTGGAAATAATAAGTATGCTTGACAAGGCTGAAGAAAGAAGAAGAAAACAAGTAAGGTGGGTAGAGAATAGAGATGATTACAGGACTGCACTCATCGGATTGTCCTTGTAAGAACTCTGGATTATTGCTGGAAGGCATCTTGTTCTGTCCTCACTACACGTTAGCCTGCATGCAGCTCAACAGGCAGCTAAACCCCCCTAACCTCCAATAAAACAGACCATGTGCATAGATCTGGATGCTTGATGAAGGTATCTTTTCTTTTACGTACACTGAGAGCATATGCACCAAGACAAATTCCTTGTGTGTCCAATCACACTTGGCCAATAAAAAATCTATTCTATTCTATTCTATTCTATTCTTTATTGAAAGAACAGGATATGGTGAAACTGGGGAAAACAGGGATACATACAATGAGAACCAAATACAAGGAAGGCAGTATTGAGTTACTGCTGAACATAACAATTAATAAATACAAGCAATCTAAATATCACCAGCGATGCAATGTGGGGGGGAATGTGGGTTTGTCCTTGGATGACCATGTGCCACAGATTAAGATGGATTCTTCTTTGTGCTTCTGCCTTCTCCAAATGCTAAAGGAAATGGAGTCTGGCTTCCCAGTATGCACTTGGTTTGAGAGTGTGGGCTGATGGGTAATGGGGTGGAGTCAGCTTCAAACAATATGCTTGGTATTTTGTCTCTCCAACCACAAGATAGGGCTAGCGGGCAACTACAGTACATAAAGATCGTATGTTCGGTCATATTTGTCCCTCCGGCTATTAGATGGGGCTAGAGAGCAACAACAGTATATAAAAGCTATATGCTGGGGCATGATACATCTTGAGATCTCAAGCATTTGTCAGGTAGTTGCCAGAAGTCAAATGTGATTCAATGGCATCTAGAAGCTAGATCCAAGTCTTCTTGCAACAGTAAAGATGAAGGATCTATATGACAGTATGGTGACTAGGAATGGCAAGGTTAATTCCATGAGGGAATTCATCAAACTTTCCTTTCTCTGTAATGTTTTGAGCAAATTAAGAATGGGAAGCAGTAAGATGTTTTCTCTACGTTGCAAATCTCCCACTAAATATGGATATTAAAGATGGATAAATCCGGATCATGTCTTTTCTTCTTCTTATTTTTTTTTTTTACTATATATAGTAGAACTGTACAACCTAAATTATTCTCAAAGGGTGTTTTTTTTTTTAAAGGCTGGATGACTGAGCTTTTTCAAAAAAAAAAAAAATCTTTTTCAGGCTTTTTCAAAAACCTGGATGGCTGAGAATCTCCACAGACATTTAAGCCCAGTGTACTATTCCCACATCTCAGAGTAAATTGATTCAAACAGTGCAAATATATTCATGTATTTTAGATGTGTTCTTCATCAAGTGGTCCCAAGGCAGTATATAACATATTAAAACAATGAAAACAGTATAAAAATTGTAAGGTTGTATGCAAATTTGTTAACAGACGTCATTTGTACTTGCTGTACATTTCATCATTTCATGCGAGTATATTCAGGGAGATTATGTATTTATTTATATGTGTGTATATATATGTATATATGTTTTCTGAGGTTTTCACGGGTGTTTGTATATAGGTCTTTGGTTGTTCGGGTTTTCTCCCGTGTAAAATTGGAAGTGTCTTGGCGACGTTTCGACGAAGTCTCATTCGTCATCTTCAGGCTTCAGCTTCGTGCTTCTGGGAGCAATGTGTGATCGCAGCTGTTTCTTCCTTTTAACTGCTAGTGGGGGTTTGAACTGATTGGGTGGGAGCTTGGCTGTGCTCTGATTGGATGGGTGGGTTTTCTGTGCTCTGATTGGCTGGGGGTGTGTCCTGTGTTGGTGGGGGCTTGGTTGTGCTCAGTCTAGTCTGTGCTGCAGGGGGATTTGTATATATATATGTATATGTATATATATATATATATATATATGTATATATGTATATATATGTATATATATAAGAAGGTAAAGGTTCCCCTTGCACATATGTGCTAGTCATTCCTGACTCTAGAGGGCGGTGCTCATCTCCATTTCAAAGCTGAAGAGCCAGCGCTGTCCAAAGACGTCTCCGTGGTCATGTGGCTGGCATGACTAAATGCCAAAGGAGCACAGAATGCTGTTACCTTCCCACCAAAGGTGGTCCCTATTTTTCTACTTGCATTTTTTTACGAGCTTTCGAACTGCTAGGTTGGCAGAAGCTGGGACAAATAATGGGACCTCACCCCGTTATGCGACACTAGGGATTCGAACCGCTGAACTGCCAACCTTTCAATCGACAAGCTCAGCATCTTAGCCACTGTGTCACTATATGTATATGCATGTGTGTGTATAGATATATGTATATGTATGTATGTGTGTGTGTAAAATTAAACAAGATTTATACTAAATCACGTACTAAATTAGAATTGAAATTGATTAACAATTAAGAGCATACTGTTACAGACTGAGAAGAGAATTATAAAGGGTTTATTTTGTCTTATGCTAAAATATAAATTAACTTAATTTTACTGTAATATAGCAGTCAACTTCCATATACTAAATCATTAATAATTAGAAAACAGCATAATGCATCAACTTTTATTGGGCCAAATGAAATCCCTTTCCCCCCATGAATAGCTGTTTAAACTCTGTGTTTTTATAGCAGAAATGTGAATGCTTTCTTCTTTCAAATGTTGCATATTTGTTAAGGGAAGTGAACACAAAAACAACACTTTGCAATATGTACACACACACACACACACACACACACATATATATAAATGTATACCTTTTGAAAACATATAATGTCTTTGGTATGCAAACTCTACCTTTTTGAAGGAGGCCTTAGAGATGGCCTTCAGGATCTGTGCAAGAAAACACTCAGGAGAAGTTCTGCTTTCAGTTAAATCAATTAGATCTCTTGAGAATGTGAGATAAGGAGGAATTCAACAGAAATGCAATGTATTTGATTTACAACAAACAATGTTATCCTCTTAAGACCGCATCTTACTCTCAGTATTCTGCTGTATGAAATTCACTCTGTCATAACCTAGGGATATTAAAAAGAAGAAAGAAAAGTTGTAGGTTTTTTTAAAAAAGACTTACAACAACAACACACTTGTTAGATATTTTGCTTGCAGGGAGCCCACCTCCTCATCTCTCTCTAGTCATCATTGATTTGGGTGACTGTTCACCTACCCAAGCGAAGTTTATTTAGGAACCTCAGATTATATCATCATTATGCTTAAGACAAGACAAATATTAGCTCATGTAATAGAAACAGTTTAGAACTGTGATGGCGAATCTGTGGTGCGAGTGCCACAGGTGGCACCCAGAGCCCTTTCTGTGGACACGCAAGCCGTCGCCCCAGCTCAGCTCCGCCGCGCATGCGCCGGCACCTCCCACCAGCCAACTTCTTTTTGGGTCTCTGCCGCGAATGCACGGGAGATGGGGGCACATGTGGGAGATATGCCTTATGCACGGGATTGCAGGGTACATACAGGGGTTGCAACACACATGTGTGGGGTTGCACATGCATGCTCATGGCATGCAGGGTGTGTGCATGCATGTTGTGTCCCACTCCTCCGCTGATGGCCGAGTCAGGGAAATCCGAATCAGGTGTGCCTCTGCAGCTCTGCCAAAGTCCTAGCAAAGTCCTCAAGGCAGGCAGGAGACCAGAAAGTGACTTCAGCAAGATATGTTTAGACTTTGCCTGACTCAGAGAATGCCAGAAAGCAGATCCTTTATATAGGCCATGGGGTGTGGCTCCACGACTCAACACTTATCCAGGCCTGCCCCTCCCTTCCTTCTGTTGCCTCCGCCTATCAAGTCTTCTGACGCGAGGGTCACTCCAGTCGGCAGCTGTTGGTAATAAACCTTCCTCAGGCTCACATGCTGTGGAGGAGGGGGAGGGGTCTAGTTGCTCCGTTTGCCTTGGCATGGAGCCAGAGCTGGGGGCTGGAGGTATTTCTTCTTCTTCAGCCTGTCTGGGCATGGAGCCAGGGCTGGGGCCGGGAGGTGCCCCCTCCTCCTCAGCCTGTCTGGGCATGGAGCCAGGGCTGGGGCCGGGAGGCATACTAGGACATTCTTCAGCGTTCGGAAGCAGATAAGAAGACCCCGGCTGAGGTGAGATTGGACGAGACACAACAATGCATTGCATTATGGGTGCACACGTGTGAGCACACACTTTCGGCACTCAGTGCCGAAAAGATTAGCCATCACTGGTTTAGAACAATTGGCACTGTAATTGTATATTAGCATGTGAAATTTCAACATTACACTACACTAAATTAGGTACACGGGCTGCCCTTTAAGTAACTGGAGCAGAATATTGTCTTATGCAGCTCTGAGATAAATTTGTATCAGGTTACCCCCTTTTAACAAAATGGGGAGGGGGGGGGAAGTGCCATTTTATTAAGGGTTTTTCTCTCCACTACCAAGAAATACATTTGCACCTGAGGAAATTGTATTTCTGATCGCTGGAAGACAAACCCAAGTTATTTGAAAAAGAAACTCTAGCTGCGAAATAAAGCATGACAAAGCATGTTCTTTCATTGCTAGATCGTGTTTGTACTGTTTTATAAAGCCTTAGTAAGGCCACACCTGGAATATCACATCCAGTTTTGGTCACCACATTAAAAAAACCCAGATGTTGAGACTTTGGAAAAAATGCAAAGAAGATCAACTGAGATGATTAAGGGCCTGGAGACAAAAAAAAAATAACATATGAAGAACTGTTGCAGGAATTGAATATGGTCAGTCTAGAGAAAAGAAGGATTAGGGGATGACATGATAGCAGCATTCTTGCATTTGAGAGGCTGCCGCAAAGAGGAGGCGGTCAACTTATTTTCCAAAGCACCAGAACTCATCAAGGAGAGAAGCAATTAAGGAGAAATTTCCTAACAGTGAGGACAATTAACCAGTGGAACAGCTGGCCTTCAGAAGCTGAGGGTGCTTCATCACTGGAGGTTTTTAAGAAGAGACTGGACAGCCATATGTCTGAAATGGTATAGAGTCTCCTGCTTGAGGAGGGGGTTGGACTAGAAGATTTCCCAGGTCCCTTCCATCTCTATTCTGACTGTTATTCTGAATATATATATATATTTTTATTGGCCAAGTGTGATTGGACACACAAAGAATTTGTCTTGGTGCATATACTCTCAGTGTACATAAAAGAAAAGATACGTTCATCAAGGTACAACATTTACAACACAATTGATGGTCAATATATCAATATAAATCATAAGGATTGCCAGCAACAAGTTATAGTCATACAGTCATAAGTGGAAAGAGATTGGTGATGGGAACTATGACACGATTAATAGTGCAGATTCAGTAAATAGTCTGACAGTGTTGAGGGAATGATTTGTTTAGCAGAGTGATGGCGTTTGGGAAAAAAATGTTCTTGTGTCTAGTTGTTCTGGTGTGCAGTGCTCTATAGCGTCGTTTTGAAGGTAGGAGTTGAAACAGTTTTTATCCAGGATGCGAGGGATCTGCAAATATTTTCACGGCCCTCTTCTTGATTCGTGCAGTATACAGGTCCTCAATGGAAGGCAGGTTGGTAGCAATTATTTTTTCTGCAGTTCTAATTATCCTCTGAAGTCTGTGTTTTTCTTGTTGGGTTGCAGAACCGAACCAGACAGTTATAGAGGTGCAAATGACAGACTCAATAATTCCTCTGTAGAACTGGATCAGCAGCTCCTTGGGCAGTTTGAGCTTACTGAGTTGATGCAGAAAAAACATTCTTTGTTGTCCTTTTTAAATGATGTTTTTGATGTTAACCGTCCATTTGAGATCTTGATTCAATTGATTGATCAATTGATCAATTGATTGATTGATTTAAATTGTGTCACTAGAGATTGTGACCCCATAGATAGTTCAGTGGTGTATGCATATTCCTTTGCATGCTGATGAACTCTCTTAGATCTTTCAATGAACATTATGAACTTGGTCCAGTGGCTTTAAATCTCAGATTAATTCTGACAGGAAGCCCATGGCTGGTCCTGGAGAGTCTTAATATTCAAGCACATTTGCATGGATTCTTTTGGGGGTCTGGCCTCCATCTTAAAAAGAACAGTAGCTCTTTCAAAACTGATAATGTATGTTCTCTGTTAATGTCCATTTAGAATTTGAGCAGACGTATTTGATATCGGCTGGGGATGAGCCCTAGAATTACCCATAATCTTCTGCTCTCAGAAATACAAGCTCAATTCCAGAGATGTAAATGCTATAACTCTGAAATAATCTAAATAAATCTTCTCCATATTCTTTCAGATTTAGGAGGAATGGATTTCAATTTATTCCCTCTTCTCCAACAAACACTCTGAGGAAAATCAACCTATCAAGGAAACTGGATAATTAAGTATCCTGAGAGTCAAAGAAAATCCCAGAGGCTCTTTTACGTATCTGTTGAGTGTATTAAGGGACCTTCTCAAACGGTAAAAGACAGAACAAACATGAATGTTGCTGTGCATTGTAGGCTTATCTTCAACATTTGTGTGTGCAGGATTGTTGGGATTATGTATGGAAGGCAAGATGTTGATTATTCTTTATCCTTTTATTGGCATATGATTGGCTACATGCTACTGAAACCCAAATCCGATTCAAAAATATTGACTCAAATCATCAAGACAAGTTGATTCAAAATCGTCAATTCTGCTCAAGGAATGAAATTGATTTGACATAAGTCATCCGTTTAATTAAAATGTGCACACCAACAGATAGGAAGGCCCCAAATTTGATTTGATGCATTGAATCATTATGGTAATTCAGTCAGTTTGAAGGTTGTTGTTTTTTTAAAAAAACTGAATTGCCTTAAACAGCAATAGCAATAGAACTTAGACTTATATACTGCTTTACAATGTTTTACAGCCCTCTCTAAGCGGTTTACAGAGTCAGCCTCTTGCCCCCAACAATCGGGCTCCTCATTTTACTGACTTCAGAAGGATGGAAGAAGGCTGAGTCAACCTTGACCTGAATCTTTGAATCAATGCTTTGCATAGCTTCATTTGAGAACATTGAAGACTAGAAGCATATTTTTATGTGGTTTCTTTTTTCCCCTTGACCCAAGAAAGATGAAATATTTTAAATATCTTTAAGATATCTTTAAATTACTTATTAATAAAGGAGACTATTTGTAGCTCAGGGTTGAAAATGACAGGTCTTTGGTACTCTCTGAGCTTGCTTGTTTTTGCAGATGTTTCATTACCCTAACTAGGTAGCATCATCAGTGTTAGTAAGGAGTGCAGTTTGCTGTCAGTTTATATTCTGGTGTCTTGTCTGTCTGTGTGGGTGGGTGGTGGAGGTCTTAGATGTTCTTTAGTTGGGCTGTTTACTGATGGCTCTTTGGCAGTTTCTTGATCCCGGTATTGATTACTTGATTGTTGGTCTGAAGATAACCTTGTAGTTAATCTACACTGATCTGAGTGCTAATTCCTGGTGGCGAGATGCTGGAGTCTTTTTGTTCTCTTCTGGGCTGGTTGATTGACTCTCTTGCATAGTTGATAGAAGTTGTGAATAGAATAGAATAGAATAGAATAGAATAGAATAGAATAGAATAGAATAGAATAGAATAGAATAGAATAGAATAGAATAGAATAGAATAGAATAGAATTTTATTGGCCAAGTGTGATTGGACACACAAGGAATTTGTCTTGGTGCATATGCTCTCAGTGTACATAAAAGAAAAGATACGTTCATCAAGGTACGACATTTACAACACAATTGATGGTCAATATATCAATATAAATCATAAGGATTGCCAGCAACAAGTTATAGTCATACAGTCATAAGTGGAAAGAGATTGGTGATGGGAATTATGAAACGATTAATAGTAGTGCAGATTCAGTAAATAGTTTGACAGTGTTGATGGAATTATTTGTTTAGCAGAGTGATGGCCTTCGGGAAAAAACTGTTCTTGTGTCTAGTTGTTCTGGTGTGCAGTGCTCTATAGCATCGTTTTGAGGGTAGGGGTTGAAACAGTTTATGTCCAGGATGTGAGGGATCTGTAAATATTTTCACGGCCCTCTTCTTGATTCGTGCAGTATACAGGTCCTCAATGGAAGGCAGGTTGGTAGCAATTGTCTATGTGTCTATTGATGATAATGTCTAAGTGTCTATTGATGATTGATTGGTACAATAAGAATCATTTATGTTATGAGTTCCAAGATATGATAGCAGTGTTCCAATATTTGAGGGGCTGCCACAGAGAGGAGGGGGGGGGGTCAAGCTATTTTCCAAGGCCAGGCAAGGAATAATGGATGGAAACTGATCAAGGAGAGATTCAACCTAGAAAAAAGGAGAATTTTTTTTTGATCGTGAGAACAATCAACCAATGGAACAGAGGTTGTCTTCAAAAGTTGTGGGAGCTTCATCACTGGAAGCTGTCAAGAAGAAATTGGACTGCTATTTGTCTAGGGTCTCCTGGTTGGACAGGAGTTGGACTAGGTGAACTACAAGGTCCCTTCCAACTCTATTACTCTGTTAATATATAGCCTATTTATAGCTCAGTGATATATAAATAAAGCTTTTTATGCTTATAGTTTATTTTAATTCTTTCACTAAGCAACTTATAGGCATCTACCAGTTGCTTCAAAGTGGTCTTCCGTTCTATCTATTCAGTAAATGAGCAGATGCATGAAAAGAAGTAATAGAAACATCATTTGCTACATTTTGCAGAAATGTAAAAAGAAGCAAAGGATAATTAAGATTTCCATTCTATTGTTGCTAATTTAAATCCAGGCTATAATAAACTTTGTAGGACTTAATTCCACAGTAAACCTTCATGGAGGATGCAGCCAATTGGATTTCTTTGCTGATTTCAGTTATTTCACAAATTACAGATTAGGCAATCAAAATATCCAAAATTCTGAGGTTTCCTGAATTCACTCATCAAGAGTAAATACACATATAATCACAGATAAATCATTCAGTTGAACTGAGAATTTAGTTCTGAATTTGGACTTTCAGAAAGTTTTCATTTCCTTGATACTCAAAGTGGTAAAAGAGGGAGGAGGAGGAGGAGGGGGGGGAGGAGGGGGAGGAGGAGGAGGAGGAGGAGGAGGAGGAGGAGAAGAAGAAGAAGAAGAAGAAGAAGAAGAAGAAGAAGAAGAAGAAGAAGAAGAAGAAGAAGAAGAAGAAGAAGAAGAAGCATGGCTTGGTGAGCGTGGCAGGGAAAGGATACTGTAAAATCTCCATTCCCTCCCCATTCCAGGGCAAGGTTACTGCAAAATCCCCATTTCCTCCCAATCAGCTGGGACCTGGGAGGCAGAGAATAAATGGGGGCAGGCCCAGTCAGAATTTTTACTACCGATTCTCCAAACTACTCAAAATTTCTGCTACTGGTTCTCCAGAACTGGTCAGAACCTGCTGAAACCCACCTCTGGTTTATTGGACATGTCATATTGGCACAAGCTGATGAAAACTGACTCTGAATATTTCCAAAGTTTTCATCTGGTTACAAGTGAAAGTTTGTCCCTTTTTCAAAACAATCGGCCACATGCTCCAATCAGGGTGCCATCCAGTTGCTAGGTGACTCCAGTCCCCTCCTTCTGAGCGCCTTCAGATTGTCCTTGGTTCCCATGAGAAAATATTTTGTTTTGGCTTCAACACCCCAACTATCTCTATTCCCCATCTCCATATCAGTCAGGCCAGTTTCAGGGTTGACAGACAATTGAAAAGTAGTTCCTGGAAGGAGAGAGGCAGGTGTTACAGGCAGAAGATAGGGTGTGTCATATCCCTCCCCCTCAGTTGAGGGAAAGCTGTTGGAGGGCCCATGTCTACAGAGAAATTATTGAATCTGTCATCTGCACCACTATAACTGTCTGGTTCGGTTCTGTAACCCAACAAGACAGACACAGACTTCAGAGGATCATTAGAACTGCAGAAAAAACAGTTACTACCAACCTACCTTCCACTGAAGACCTGTATACTGCACGAGTCAAAAAGAGGGCTGTGAAAATATTTAGTTCCCTCACATCCTGGACATAAACTGTTTCAACTCCTACCCTCAAAGCGATGCTATAGAGCACTGCACACCAGAACAACTAGACACAAGGACAGTTTTTCCCCGAACACCATCACTTTGCTAAACAAATAATTCCCTCAACACTGTCAAACTATTTACTAAATCTGCACTACTATTAATCTTCTCATCCTTCCCACCACCCATCTCCTTCCACTAATGACTCTTGTATCCTTATGATTTATACTGATATTGATTGTTTCCTGATTGCTTATTTGTAGCCTGTGATTATCATTAAGTGTTGTATCATTAAGTGTTAATTTTGTACCCTGTGACTATCATTAAGTGTTGTAAGTGTTGTACTTTGATGAGCGTATCTTTTCTTTTATGTACACTGAGAGCCTATTCACCAAGACAAATTCCTTGTTTGTCCAATCACACTTGGCCAATAAAAAAATATATATTCTATTCTATTCTATTCTATTCTATTCTATTCTATTCTATTCTATTCTATTTTATTCTATTCTATTTCTTTTATGTACACTGAGAGCATATGCACCAAGAAAATTCCTTGTATGTCCAATCACACTTGGCCAATAAAAAAAATATATTCTATTCTATTCTATTCTATTCTGTTCTATTCTATTCTATTCTATTCTATTTTATTCTATTCTATTTCTTTTATGTACACTGAGAGCATATGCACCAAGACAAATTCCTTGTTTGTCCAATCACACTTGGCCAATAAAAAAAATATATTCTATTCTATTCTATTCTATTCTATTCTATTCTATTCTATTCTATTCTATTCTATTCTATTTTATTCTATTCTATTTCTTTTATGTACACTGAGAGCATATGCACCAAGACAAATTCCTTGTGTGTCCAATCACATTTGGCCAATAAAAAAAATTCTATTCTATTCTATTCTGTGTGATACTGGTAGATGAGAAAGACCTTGATAAATGGGGAAAAGGGATGCTACCCATGGAACAATCAGATAAGAGAAGACAAATGGGATGGCATAGCAGGTAGAGAGAGAGAAAAAAAAAAGCTCAGAAGGGAACCCTCCATCCCTTCTCAGGCTGAAAGGAAGCAGTGGGACACTTATATTGAAAACTGGTGTCAGCCATTCCAGATATACCAGATAGGAAACAGATCAGATGATCTACTTGTACTTTATTGTAAGGCTACATTGCCAGAATCTTGTGAAACTGAAAGTCGAAATCTTCTACTCCCTTCTGAGTCACTTCCTCTGGCTGTTAAATAGTTGCAGACTCTACTCTTTCTTATCTGATTGCTCCCTGGACAGGATCTCTTTGCCTGGTTTCTCAAGGTCTTTCTCGCATACCATTATTCATGATCCCCAAGACCCTTGTTGGCTTTTAAATACCCTGGGCCACCGTAACAGCATTTTCAGTTTAATATCAATCCTGAAAATAGTCAGAGATTTAAATGGCAGTTAACACTCTGCGATGATTAGAACATCATCGCTTACCTACGGTATAAATGAATTTGTCACTTTGGTTCATTCCGGCTAGTTCTTTTTTCAAGTATCGAGGCTCGGTTCATCCCTTCCCATGTAAGTGTGCCATTAGAAAATAAGAAAAGTACAGTGTTTGTGTTGCGTCTAATGCACAGAAGGAGAAGCAAGTAATCCCACCGGAATTTAACATAGCAATATGTTAAACGTAGCAATAGGACTTAAACTTATATACCACTTTACCCTAAGCGGTTTACAGAGTCAGCCTCTTGCCCCCAACAATCTGGGTCCTCATTTTACCCACTTCAGAAGGATGGAAGTCTGAGTTAACCTTGAGATGCTCAGGATCAAACTGCTGGCATTGGGCAGAGTTAGCCTGAAATACTGCATACTAACCACTGTGCACCATGGAAGGGAGGAGGAGGAGGAGGAGAAGAAGAAGAAGAAGCATGGCTTGGTGAGCGTGGCAGGAAAGGATACTGTAAAATCTCCATTCCTCCCTTCCACTGAAGACCTGTATACTGCACGAGTCAAAAAGAGGGCTGTGAAAATATTTAGTTCCCTCACATCCTGGACATAAACTGTTTCAACTCCTACCCTCAAAGCGATGCTATAGAGCACTGCACACCAGAACAACTAGACACAAGGACAGTTTTTCCCCGAACACCATCACTTTGCTAAACAAATAATTCCCTCAACACTGTCAAACTATTTACTAAATCTGCACTACTATTAATCTTCTCATCCTTCCCACCACCCATCTCCTTCCACTAATGACTCTTGTATCCTTATGATTTATACTGATATTGATTGTTTCCTGATTGCTTATTTGTAGCCTGTGATTATCATTAAGTGTTGTATCATTAAGTGTTAATTTTGTACCCTGTGACTATCATTAAGTGTTGTAAGTGTTGTACTTTGATGAGCGTATCTTTTCTTTTATGTACACTGAGAGCCTATTCACCAAGACAAATTCCTTGTTTGTCCAATCACACTTGGCCAATAAAAAAATATATATTCTATTCTATTCTATTCTATTCTATTCTATTCTATTCTATTCTATTCTATTTTATTCTATTCTATTTCTTTTATGTACACTGAGAGCATATGCACCAAGACAAATTCCTTGTTTGTCCAATCACACTTGGCCAATAAAAAAAATATATTCTATTCTATTCTATTCTATTCTATTCTATTCTATTCTATTCTATTCTATTTTATTCTATTCTATTTCTTTTATGTACACTGAGAGCATATGCACCAAGACAAATTCCTTGTTTGTCCAATCACACTTGGCCAATAAAAAAAATATATTCTATTCTATTCTATTCTATTCTATTCTATTCTATTCTATTCTATTCTATTCTATTCTATTTTATTCTATTCTATTTCTTTTATGTACACTGAGAGCATATGCACCAAGACAAATTCCTTGTGTGTCCAATCACATTTGGCCAATAAAAAAAATTCTATTCTATTCTATTCTGTGTGATACTGGTAGATGAGAAAGACCTTGATAAATGGGGAAAAGGGATGCTACCCATGGAACAATCAGATAAGAGAAGACAAATGGGATGGCATAGCAGGTAGAGAGAGAGAAAAAAAAAAGCTCAGAAGGGAACCCTCCATCCCTTCTCAGGCTGAAAGGAAGCAGTGGGACACTTATATTGAAAACTGGTGTCAGCCATTCCAGATATACCAGATAGGAAACAGATCAGATGATCTACTTGTACTTTATTGTAAGGCTACATTGCCAGAATCTTGTGAAACTGAAAGTCGAAATCTTCTACTCCCTTCTGAGTCACTTCCTCTGGCTGTTAAATAGTTGCAGACTCTACTCTTTCTTATCTGATTGCTCCCTGGACAGGATCTCTTTGCCTGGTTTCTCAAGGTCTTTCTCGCATACCATTATTCATGATCCCCAAGACCCTTGTTGGCTTTTAAATACCCTGGGCCACCGTAACAGCATTTTCAGTTTAATATCAATCCTGAAAATAGTCAGAGATTTAAATGGCAGCTTAACACTCTGCGATGATTAGAACATCATCGCTTACCTACGGTATAAATGAATTTGTCACTTTGGTTCATTCCGGCTAGTTCTTTTTTCAAGTATCGAGGCTCGGTTCATCCCTTCCCATGTAAGTGTGCCATTAGAAAATAAGAAAAGTACAGTGTTTGTGTTGCGTCTAATGCACAGAAGGAGAAGCAAGTAATCCCACCGGAATTTAACATAGCAATATGTTAAACGTAGCAATAGGACTTAAACTTATATACCACTTTACCCTAAGCGGTTTACAGAGTCAGCCTCTTGCCCCCAACAATCTGGGTCCTCATTTTACCCACTTCAGAAGGATGGAAGTCTGAGTTAACCTTGAGATGCTCAGGATCAAACTGCTGGCATTGGGCAGAGTTAGCCTGAAATACTGCATACTAACCACTGTGCACCATGGAAGGGAGGGAGGGAGGGAGGGGAAGAGCAATACCACTTTACAGTGCTTTTACAGCCCTCTCTAAGCAGTTTACAGAGTCAGCCTCTTTCCCTCAACAATCTGGGTCCTCATTTTACCAACCACAGAAGGATGGAAGGCTGAATCAACCTTGAGCCAGGTGAGATTTGAAATTGCAGGCACCTGGTAGTCAGCAGAAGTAGCCTGCAGTACAGCACTCTGACCACTGCGCCACCATGGCTCATTCTGAATTTTGAGTTCTGATGTGCCATAATTTCAATTCGGACCAAATTGAGAGCATTGTAACTGCAATTTAACTTATAGCTGAGCTTCATCAAGATCTGAAATAGTATAATCTTCATATGATGTGAAATTTTCATTTGATAGTAATTTAATGGTGTCAACATATTGATACAAGGTCTCTCTTATTCAGACTATTGAGATGTAGGTGTTGCTATAATTGAAGATAATTTGATACCATGATTTGAAAAACAGTAAGGCACCAAGGTAGAAACTTGTTGTTGTTAGTTGCGAAGTCGTGTCCGACCCATCGCAACCCCATGGACAACATTCCTCCAGGCCTTCCTGTCCTCTACCATCCTCTGGAGTCCATTTAAACTGTGTACTGCTTCAGTGACTCCATCCAGCCACCTCATTCTCTGTCCTTCTTTAAGAAGAGCATTAAGCTCTTCTCCTGTGAGTCCTTCTTTCTCATTAGGTGGCCAAAGTATTTCAGTTTCATCTTCAGGATCTGGCCTTCTAAAGAGCAGTCAGGGTTGATCTCCTCTAGAATTGACTTGTTTGTTCGCCTTGCAGTCCAAGGGACACGCAGGAGTCTTCTCCAGCACCAGAGTTCAAAGGCCTCAATTCTTTGGCGCTCAGCCTTTCTTATGGTCCAACCTTCACAGCCATACATTGCAACTGGGAAAACCATAGCTTTGACTATACACACTTTTGTTGGCAGGGTAGAAACTAGAAGACCACAAATTTTATTTGAGTCTTATACACAAAGTCACCTAGATGACACTCTCTCAGACTTAGAAAGATCCTGAATCTTGCCAAGAAAAATGCAGGGAATTGTCCAGGCAGTTACGATGAGTCAAATTAACTCAAGAGAATCAAAACACACACACACACATACAAACACACACACACACACACACAGAGAGAGAGAGAGAGAGAGAGAGAGAGAGAGAGAGAGATGATAGCTAGCTAGCTAGCTAGCTAGATAGCTAGATAGCTGTATCAGAGAGAGGGGGGAGGGAGAGGGAGAGGGAGAGGGAGAGGGAGAGAGAACACTTAGCAATAGAACTTAGATTTATCTACCAGTTCATAGTGCTTTACAGCCCTCTCTAAGTGGTTTACAGAGTCAGCCTGTTGCCCCCACAATCCTCATTTTATCCACCTCAGAAGGATGGAAGGCTGAGTCAACCTTGAGCCAGTGAGGCTCGAACTACTGGCAGTCAGCAGAATTAGCCTGCAATACTGCATTCTAATCACTGTGCCACCATGACTATAGATAGATAGATAGATGATAGATAGATAGATAGATAGATAGATAGATAGATAGATAGATAGAGAGAGAGAGAGAGAGAGAGAGAGAGAGAGAGACAGACAGACAGACAGACAGACAGACAGACAGACAGATAGACAAAATGAATGGAGTAGGTAAGCAACGGTATAAGCAATGGTGTAATAAGCAGGCCATAAATTTACCAGTTACTTTCATCGTATGCAGTTCACGTATTTGTAATATCATCACCCACGCAAGAAGAATGTTGACAGTTATGAAGACTTTGTGACTAGAAACAGGACAGTAAGAGAGCAGGAATGTGCTTTTCTTCATCAATTTGTTGGTACAAGTTGGTACAATGAATATCTGGTATTTGCAGCAGGTGTTATTCTGTTGACTGCATTCTGCTTGTTAAGGCTGTGCAGTGGGCTATTTCAGGATCTTGTCTTATAAAGAAGAGATTTATGGCTCTCCCACACGCAGGAAAATGTGTTGACCAAGCCAAAAAATGATATCCTATTATAATCAATCAGTCCTGTACAGACGGCTCTGGATTCCTTCATGCAGTATTCTAGAGTAAATTTGCGGCTACAAAATGACAGTACTTATTTTGCATGGACTCTGCATTCCTCTGTTTTTGAGGAGGGTAATGTTTGAAATAGGAGACGAATAAAAGAAAAACAAAACATAAAAAAAAACATGTTCCGCTTACTTGCCAATCTGAACATTTCTCCAAGCCTCTTGTGAAGGTAGAAAGCCACCTCATAGAATAGAATAGAATAGAATAGAATAGAATAGAATAGAATAGAATAGAATAGAATAGAATAGAATGGAATGGAATAATGGCCTCTGGTGGCTCAACAGACTAAGCAGTCTGTTATTAACACAGCTGCTTGCAATTACTGCAGGTTCAAGTCCCACCAGGCCCACGGTTGACTCAGCCTTCCATCCTTTATAAGGTAGGTAAAATGAGGACCCAGATTGTTGGGGGCAATAAAAGTTGACTTTATATATAATATACAAATGGATGAAGACTATTGCTTAACACAATGTAAGCTGCCCTGAGTCTTCGGAGAAGGGCGGGATATAAATTCAAATTAAAAAAAAAAAAGAATAGAATAGAATAATTTTTTATTGGCCAAGTGTGATTGGACACACAAGAAATTTGTCTTGGTGCAAATACTCTCAGTGTACATAAAAGAAAAGAACTATTCATCAAGAATCATAAGGTACAACACTTAATGATAGTCATAGGGTACAAATAAGCAACCAGGAAACAATCAATATCAATATAAATCGTAAAGATACAAGCAACAAAGTTACAGTCATAAATACAGTCATAAGTGGAAGGAGATGGGTGATGGGAATGACGAGAAGATTAATAGTAGTGCAGACTTAGTAAATACCGTATATACTCGAGTATAAGCCGAGTTTTTCAGCACGTTTTTTGTGCTGAAAAACGTCCCCTCGGCTTATACTCGAGTATATACGGCTTATACTCGAGTTTTTTTTTTCTTCTTTTTTTCACATTATACCGGATGGTGCAAACTTGGCGGGCTTTTGCATTAGCGCGGGGAAGCCCTGCCGGTGCAGTGAGAGGGCGGGGCGGGGGAGCCGCCAGCCTTCTCGGCTGAGGGAGGGAGGCTTTCCCTGACCGGTAGCTGCCTCATTTCCCTCCCTCGGCTTATACTCGAGTCCCCAGTTTACCCCAGTTTTTTGGGGTAAAATTGGGGACCTCGGCTTATACTCGGATCGGCTTATATTCGAGTATATACGGTAGTTTGACAGTGTTGATGGAATTATTTGTTTAGCAGAGTGATGGCGTTCGGGAAGAAACTGTTCTTGTGTCTAGTTGTTCTGGTGTGCAGTGCTCTATAGCGTCATTTTGAGGGTAGGTGTTGAAACAATTTATGTCCAGGATGTGAGGGGTCTATAAATATTATCACAGCCCTCTTTTTCACTCATGCAGTATACAGGTCCTCAATGGAAGGCAGGTGGGTAGCAATTGTTTTTTCTGCAGTTCTAATTATCCTCTGAAGTCTGTGTCTTTCTTGTTGGGTTGCAGAACCAAACCAGACAGTTATGGAGGTGCAGATGACAGACTCAATAATTCCTCTGTAGAACTGAATCAGCAGCTCCTTGGGCAGTTTGAGCTTTCTGAGTTGGCGCAGAAAGAACATTCTTTGTTGTCCTTTTTTGATGATGTTTCTGATGTTAGGTGTCCATGTTAGATCTTGTGATATGGTAGAATCATTTTTCTGCTTTGAGATACCATGATCTCTGTTTGAATAACTGCTAATTCCTTCCAAAATAATTTTATTAACATTGCTTCTGCATCATAGCATTTATTTGGGAAGCCAATTGCAAATCTTTCCAGAAGATATTTAAATATTTACATGAATGCTATTACTTAGGAAGCGCTAGGAAAAAAAACTCTGCTCCATTCTTCCCAGTTCCTTGCATTTTTAAAAAAGTCTTCTATCGTTTTCATATATCACTTCCTTAGCATTTTCAATATGCTGGATAAAGAAATTACTCCTGAATTATTTTTAGGCTTGCCCTACCTTCATGATAGAAACAATGTCTAAGAATATAAATTTTGTAGTTGAAAATAATGAGACTTATTTCAAGTATATTAAAAAAATAATGGCAAAAATGCCTAGTAAAATGATATTCCAAAATAATATTTTAAGTATAAGTGCAATACTAACAGAATAACAGAGTTGGAAGGGACCTTGGAGGTCTTCTAGTCCAATCCTTTGCTTAGGCAGGAAACCGTACATCACTTCAGACAAATGGTTACCCAACATCTTAAAAATTTCCAGTGTTGGAGCATTTACAACTTCTGGAGGCAAGTTGTTCCACTGATTAATTATTCTGTCAGGAAATTTCTCCCTAGTTCTAAGTTGTTTCTCTCCTTGATTAGTTTCCACCCATTGCTTCTTGTCCTGCGCTCAGGTGCTTTGGAGAATAGCTTGACTCCCTCTTCTTTGGGGCAACCCCTGAGATATTGGAACACTGCTACCATGTCTCCCCTAGTCCGTCTTTTCATTAAACTAGAGATACCTAGTTCCTGCAACTGTTCTTCATATGTTTTAGCCTCCAGTCCTCTAATCATCTTTGTTGCTCTTCTCTGCACTCTTTCTAGAGTCTCCGCATCTTTTTTACATCGTGGTGACCAAAACTGGATGCAGTATTCCAAGTGTGGCCTTACCAAGGCCTTATAAAGTGGTATTAACTCTTCATGTGATCTTGATTCTATCCCTCTGTTAATGCAGCCTAGAACTGTGTTGAAATGAATACGGAAATGAATTATTTTTAAACTTATATCAGACAGTAGTCATACTGATTCATTTTAATTGGCCTGTTTCCAAATTAGATGAAGGAAGATCCACCTGGCCTCCCCGCAATGGTCAGCAGTGATGGACTCATTTTCCTGACAGCAATGATCACAATATGGGAAACAAGAATCAGGAATAAACATTGTTATCACACTTCTGAGGATCAGGAATTTAGAAAGTAATCATAGTTTGCTTGCAAATGAAGTGGTGTTTGGGCATGAATTGACAATTTAAAAGGAATTAAGATGAATAATTCACCATCGGGTGAATTCTCTACTCATAGAAGACTTTTGTCTCTACAAGTCATGCTATTAAGTCTGGGAATAAAATTGGCCACTGAAAGTACAGGAATTTATACCAGCAGTGGCACACACACACAAAAAAAAATCATTTCGTTACAGTCTCCGAGGACTGAGCTGACATAACACTGCACTGTTTGTAAATGTTGTGTCTATTTTAAACAATACTCATGAGGCTCAGCAAAATTCACAAAAGGGATAGAAAGCAAAAGATTAACAATGAGCTTATTGTGCAGGTGCAACTTCCTTCCTTATTGAATTTAGTTGGTGTACGAGAGGAAATAATCTAAACGTTATTTCCAAGCTGTTGGTGAGATGCAGTTTATTCAGAAAGAGCCTCTGTGAAGTGTAATTGCAAGCACAAATCGCAAACCTTGATTCCTTGGATGTATATTTAGTGGACTTTGGATTTAACGGACCATTTTGGATTTAACGGACAATTTTAATGGGCAATTATTTTGGATGTCCCCCTGGAACAACGGACTAAGGCTGTTGTACAGGTAATCCTCAACCTACGATCACAATTGAACCCAAAATTTATGAAGCTAAGTGAAATACTTGTTGAGTGAATTTTTGCTCCATTGTATGACACTTCCTGCCATAGTTGTTAAATGAATCACTGTTGTTATTAGGTTAGTAACATGGCTGTTAAGTGAATTTGGCTTCCCCATTGACTTTGCTTGTAAGAAGGTTGCAAAAGATAATTGCATGACTCTAGAACATCGCAACCATCGTAAATATGAGTCCGTTGCCAAGTATCTGAATTTTGATCATGTGACCATGGGGACGCTACAACAGTCATCAGTGTGAAAAATGGTCATAATTCACATTTTTTCACCGCTGTTTTAATCGTCAATGGTCTTTAAATGAACTGTTGTAAGTCAAGGACAACCTGTATCTAAAGAACAACAATTGAAATATTCATCTCATTTGAATCCTTTGTGCAAGTACATAGTTGACATGGATGAAGTTGAAACATCAATTAGATAAATTGTGCAAATGATATTATATCAGTTCCATAAATTCAGATTTAATTTTACTAGACAGCTGTTACACTCACAGGCTGGGAAAATTGGCAGTGCAAGGACCATTGCTAAATATTGAATCCTGTACAACCTTATCTGAATTAGCACTTTTTCAAGATATTCTGGAACTCAAACTGAACACACTCAAAACCGTAGAAATGTTGGTTGACTTTAGGAGAAACCCTTCCATACTTCCACCTCTCACAATACTAGACAACACAGCATCAGCAGTAGAGACATTCCAATTTCTAGGTTGTACCATTTTGCAAGATCTAAAATGGAAAGCTAACATCAAAAACGTCATCCAAAAAGCACAACAAAGAACTCAGAAAGTTCAAACTGCCCAAGGAGCTGCTGATCCAGTTCTACAGAGGAATTACTGAGTCTGTCATCTGCACCTCTAACTGTCTGGTTCGGTTCTGCAACCCAACAAGAAAGACACAGACTTCAAAGGATAATTAGAACTGCAGAAAAAACAATGGCTACCAACCTGCCTTCCATTGAGGACCTGTATACTGCACGAGTCAAAAAGAGGGCTGTGAAAATATTTACAGACCCCTCACATCCTGGATATAAACTGTTTCAACTCCTACCTTCAAAACAACGCTATAGAGCACTGCACACCAGAACAACTAGACACAAGAACAGTTTTTTCCCGAATGCCATCACTCTGCTAAACAAATAATTCCCTCAACACTGCTAAACTATTTACTAAGTATGCACTACTATCAATCTTCTCATCATTCCCATCACCAATCTCTTTCCACTTATGACTGTATAACTGTAACTTTGTTGCTGGTATCCTTACAATTTATATTGATATTGATTGTTTCCTGATTGCCTCTTTGTACCCTATGACTATCATTAAGTGTTGTACCTTAGGATTCTTGATGAATGTATCTTTTCTTTTATGTACACTGAGAGCATATGCACCAAGACAAATTCCTTGTGTGTCCGCTCATACTTGGCCAATAAAGAATTCTATTCTATTCTATTCTATTCTATTCTATTCTATTCTATTCTATTCTATTCTATTCTATTCTATTCTATTCTATTCTATTCTATCTTCTCTTCTCTTCTCTTCTCTTCTCCTCTCCTCTCCTCTCCTCTCCTCTCCTCTCCTCTCCTCTCCTCTCCTCTCCTCTCCTCTATTCTAACCAATTCATTCAACATACACATTCCAAGAAAGGATGTTGAGGATTTTCCCATGTAAATTCAGGGGAGGGTCTAAAGCTGTGTTTTTCAATTATGGTTCAATGTCTCTGGAACAACTTTTTTTCTCCAAAGATTTATATCAATTTCTTCCAATTTTTTTGTTAGCAATGCATTGAAGACAGAATTGTTTAGCTTTTGAATGTCAATAGCACCGATAGAAGAGAGATGCCAATTAGTTTTTATGGTAGGGCAGATTCTGATTTTGATTGAGTTGGCTCTGTTTCTGTTGACTTTTAATGAAAAACCGGGTTGATTTAATAGGGTGACAGGCCAGGTGTCCTGTAGGAGTTTCAGCAGAATAGAAATATAGCCAATACATCAAATATTTCGGAAGTTTCAATACCCAGTTGCCTCCTGAAACTTTGCTGGGTAGATTTGAGTTAGAGATATAGTTACCAATACGTGCCATTTTTGACCATTGCTTCATTTACCATTGAAAAGGTTGGACAAGATGACTTTATGTAGAAAATGAGATATAGAATAGAATTGAATTGCATTTTTTATTGGCCAAGTGTGATTGGACACACAAGGAATTTGTCTTAATAGAATAGAATAGCATAGCATAGCATAGCATAGCATAGCATAGCATAGCATAGCATAGAATAGAATAGAATAGAATAGAATAGAATTTTTTATTGGCCAAGTGTGATTAGACACACAAGGAATTTGTCTTTGAATAGAATAGAATAGAACAGAAGAGAATTTTTTTATTGGCCAAGTGTGATTGGACACACAAGGAATTTGTCTTTGAATAGAATAGAATAGAACAGAATAGAATAGAATTTTTTATTGGCCAAGTGTAATTCGACACACAAGGAATTTGTCTTGGTGCATATGCTCTCAGTGTACATAAAAGAAAAGATACATTCATCAAGGTACAACATTTACAACACAAATGATGGTCAATATATCAATATAAATCATAAGGATTGCCAGCAACAAAGTTACAGTCACACAGTCATAAGTGGAAAGAGATTGGTGATGGGAACGATGAGAAGATTAATAGTAGTGCAGATTTAGTAAACAGTTTGACAGTGTTGAGGGAATTATTTGTTTAGCAGAGTGATGGCCTTTGGGGAAAAACTGTTCTTGTGTCTAGTTGTTCTGGTGTGCAGTGCTCTATAGCGTCGTTTTGAGGGTAGGAGTTGAAACAGTTTATGTCCTGGATGTGAGGGATCTGTAAATATTTTCACGGCCCTCTTCTTGATTCGTGCAGTATACAGGTCCTCAATGGAAGGCAGGTTGGTAGCCTGCCTTCCATTTAATGATGTGGTTTAATGACCACTTAATGATGGTCATAGGCTACCAATAAGCAATCAGGAAACAATATCAGTATAAATCATAAGGATACCCCAAATTTAGGTCTTCTTTTAAAACGGACACAACTGAGCCTCATTTGATCTCTTTGCAGGAGGAGATTTTGAGGGAAAGCAACAGGAAAAGATAAAAAAAAATGCCTTTTGATATAAGTGACCGATAGTATTTTCCGGTATCACCCAGTCGTTGCTCGAAACAACATAAAGGAGTGGTGCAGTGCGGAGTGGTGAAGCTCTCATCTCACAATCAGGAGGCTGTGAATTTGATCTGAGGTGGAGGCAGAGATTTCTCTGAGCACACTGGGAATATATATCTGCTAAACAAAACTCCTCACTGGCGACAGGAGGGGCATCCGGCCATTAAAACACTCTGCTAGCTCCATTCGGTTGTCTCGATTCCACCCTGCAAGAGCTTATGGGGTCGTTAAAAGATGACGATCGCTTGAAAACAACATAAAACCTGACCTCCTTACCAGTTTCTTTTTTTCTTTTTTTCCTTTTTCCACCAGAACAATAACTGCACAACTACAGCATGTGCTACATGTCTCCAGTGGGCATCCTGACTATGTTTGGGGGGGGGGAAATTAACAAAAGCGACAAGAAAATGAGATGGTTTTCATTCTCAAGAACGAGAACTTTGCTCTCACAGCTTAGGGTCTATTTTTTGGTTAGATAATGCTTTACAATCAACTGAGGGAAAATGGGACATTTTTTCTTTGCATCTGTGACTCCTGCTGGCACTTCATCTGAGATTTCTTTTCATATGCTATTATTTAATGCACTCCAACCATACAAAGAACACTTAATTCATTTTATTCAGCAGTGGAACAGCTCATTTAGTTGCAGAGCTAACCTTGACTTCGGCACAGACTGAGGAATATCTCAGAGCAGCTAAGATTTTGTATTAAAACTTTCTCGCCTTCATTTGGCTACAAACAGGCAAGCAAGAGAATGACAGAAAGGAGTGACATTTTTAAGCTAATGTTTACTTATTGTAGCAGACAAAATAGCATGCGCCTCATCTGGAAATACCCAGAACGATATCTCTCTCTCTCTCTCTCTCTCTCTCTCATTATCTATATCTATCTATCATCTATAATCTATCATCTCTCTCTCTCTCATCTATAATCTATCATCTCTCTATCTATCTATCCATCTCTCTCTCTGTGTCTCTGTGTCTCTCTCTCTCATTATCCATCTATCATCTGTCTGTCTATCTATCTATCTATCTATCTATCTATCTATCTATCTATCTATCTATCTATCTATCTATCTATCCCTCTATCGCTCTATCCATCTATTTATCTCTCTCTCTCTCATATCTATAATCTATCTATCTATCTATCTATCTATCTATCTATCTATCTATCTATCTATCTATCTATCTATTGCTTTATCGCTCTATCTATTTATCTCTCTCTCTCTATCATTATCTATATCTATCTATCATCTATAATCTATCATCTCTCTCTCTCATCTATAATCTATCATCTCTATATATCCATCTCTCTCGCTCTGTCTCTCTGTCTCTCTCATTATCCATCTATCATCTGTCTATCTGTCTGTCTATCTATCTATCTATCTATCTATCTATCTATCTATCTATCTATCTATCTATCTATCTATCTATCTATCTATCTATCTATCTGGTGTTTTATGGCCAATGTCAAGTTTAAACACAAAATAATACATGTGTGGTTTTGTTAAATATTAAAATATACCTTTAAAATCTGCTAGGAGAAGAAGAATATCTTCCATTGTACCTTTGTCCCCATCATTCTTCGGTTTTCAAAAGCTCCAACCCCAGAAAGTAACAGAATATTTCAGACGCTGAGAATTTGGATGATTATTTGAGAATAAACATTGTGATTATATTTCAGAAACATTGTCTGTACAAATGATGAACCAATGATATTTTAATACAAAACAAAGTATTATTTTGAGACTACTACATATTCCTTCTGTCATAGCGTTCTCCAGATGTTGATTTAAATTCTTGAAAAATTTCAGAGCTTCATGACAGTTGGACAATTCTGCGGGTGAAAATATATGGTATATGCACAGAGGGCTTGGAAAACATGAGATTATCATGAGATTATTTTCTTGAGTTGTTTTTATTTGTAGCAAAATTAATGATTCTTGTCATTGAATGTCTCTTGGGGGGCGGGAAGAACTCAAGATAGACACACACCCCATGGCCTGCTTCTAGATAGAATAGAATAGAATAACCGAGTTGGAAGGGACCTTGGAGGTCTTCTAGAACAATCCCCTGCCCAGGCAGGAAACCCTACACCACTTCAGACAAATGGTTGTCCAATCTCTTCTTAAAAATTTCCAGCGTTGGAGCATTCACAACCTCTGGAGGCAAGTTGTTCCACCGATTAATTGTTCTAATTGTCAGGAAGTTTCTCCTTAGTTCTAAGTTGCTTCTCTCCTTGATGAGTTTCCACCCATTGCTTCTTCTCCTGAGGGTAGATATGCACCGTGTTTTATATTTTTTTTAAACCCTGAAATAAGCACTTGGCCTTATTGCCATGCACTCAAAAGCCCGATTGGGCTTATTATCAGGGGATGTCTTATTTTGGAGGAAACAGGTAGTATGTACATAGTGTGTATCTAAATAGATACAAAGTCCACTGCGGTCCACAATGAACATTTCAGTTCATCTGTGAACAAGATTTCCATGATGTAATGGACCATGTATGCAAATTTTAAAGCTGAAATAGGGATCATAATTCGCTCAGCTCCTGTTCTAGGGGAAACACGTAAAAGAGAGTGTTGCTATGTACCATTACCACATTCTCTTCCTATCTGTTGTGACCCAGGTTCCTGGACCCGGACTCCTGGACTCGGATGATTCAGAAAGTGAGGGAGAAGACCTGGCCAGCCCTGCTTCTCTTGAGCCCTTTCCCTCCCTGGCACCCATTCAAAGGGAGGAGGAGGGGCCGGCAAAGCCTGATTCCATGGAGCCTCCTTCTGGTTTGGCAACGCCCCAAGAACAGTTTTGGAGTGATGCAAGATTATGCAGACGTGATCGGCGTGCGCAGCAGCGGAAGAGTTGGGGGAAAGCCAAGTCATAATTGTCATGCAGTGACATCTGCAGAGACTATAAATAGGAGGCGGGACTTCCTGGTTTTTTGTCTTGGACAAAGCAATGAATTGGCGCGGGCAAACTGTCTCAATGGAGGGAAGAATATATTTGTGAGTAATTCTGGCCTTATCTATAATTTCCTCGTTATCTCCAGAAACTTGGCAGGCCCGTGGGTAGACGTGGCCAGGACATGTATCTATGTAAATAAAAGGAGAAAAGAAGGCCTCTGACTGACTCTTTGCTGGGAGTATTAGGGGGAGGGAAACAGAACATTATCTTTCTTCAATCTATCATTCTCAACAGGTGCTCTGGGAAATTTATTGCCTTCTACACAGTGGTTGGGGTGGGTGCTGTTCAGTGGGAAGGTTCAAAATGGTCAGTGGGAAGGTTCAAAATCAACTCTTTTTTTTATCCCCAGGAAAGGGGGAAAAACAGCTGATTTTTAAACCTTCCCACTGACCCTTTGAAAGAAGAGTTTGAAAGTAATATAGGAAAGGAATTGTGATATATTACTTATTTTCATTTACCGTTATGCCATGGCAGCACGGCACTAGTTAGAATGTGGTATTGCAGGCTAATTCTGCTGACTGCCAATTGCCAGCAGTTTGATTCTCACCGGCTCAAGGTTGACTCAGCCTTCTTCCATCCTTCTGAGGTGGGTAAAAGGAGGACCCAGATTGTTGGGGGCAAGAGGCTGACTCTGTAAACCACTTAGAGAGGGCTGGAAAGCACCGTGAAGTGGTATATAAGTCTAAGCGCTATTGCTATCTATTATCTAATTTTTAAAAGATACCATCTGTTGCTCTCCCTCTCATTTTTAAATGATACTATCACATTTCTCTCTCTCTCTCTCTCTTCCTCCCTCCCTCCCTCCCTCTCACTCTTCCATCCTTCTGAGGTCATTAAAATGAGGACCCAGATTGTTGGGGGCAAATATGCTGTCTCTGTAAACTGCTTAGAGAGGGTTGTAAAAGCACTGTGAAGCAGTATATAAGTCTAACTGCTATTGCTGTTTATTATTATTATTTTTTTCCATAAAAAAGTTTTATTTTTACAATCATATCAAACAATTCATCCAATGTACAGTTATATACAATTAGTCGGGCTTGCCCAGTCACCACCCCCCTTTTTAACACTCTTCCCTCTTCTACCTTCTTTTACTTTCCAAACCTTCCTCTCCTTCTCTTATCTACATCCTCTCCTCCCTCCACCCTACACCTTCCTTCTCCCTCTTCTACCCCTCTTCCTTCCTCTTCTCCTCTTTCCTACCTCCTACTCTCTCTTTTCTCCCTCCCCACCGTTCTAAAACAGTAACTGGGCAAACCCGACCCTACATTAATTATATTTATACATCTTCAATAATCTCTGTACATTAACCATCACTCCATCTCTACCCTCAACCCCCCAATTCCCCTCCCCCTTACGCCCCACCCCTCACCACGACTTCCCAGAACAAAATGCGGGGTATCAAAACTAACAATCATAATCCAAAATAATTCCTAAATTATAATATCTAGTCACTCCACACTTAATCACACTCTCAATTCCCCTCTCCTTCAGAAATATATGTAATACAAAATATTTCCTAAATTTACTCATATGCTATTCGACTGTTTATTATTATTTTTAAATAGCTCAAGGTGGTGAACATATCCAACATATCTTCCTTCTCCTCTTTTCCCCACAACTACAATCCACAACTACAAGTGAGGTGAGCTGGAAGAAGGAGATAAAGAGAATGACTAGCTCAACCTCACTCATCAATCAATTTATAAAATAGAGTAGACATTTATAAACGCTTTACGGTTACAGAAACAAATACAATGAAAACAATCATGAAAAACAATTAAGACATATCAAAAAGCAACACAGAAATAAAGAAATAAAAGCAACACGGGCCTGATTCATTTTTTTTTTAAATTTAAAGAGATTAATGTTGCAGACTCCTATTCTATTCTCGGTTGTCTCCATTACATCAATAAGCAAGAGAATATAAGTGCTGCATGATATCTTGTAAGAATTTCTGCAAGCCAGTAGAGTAGTTATGATCATAGTATCCATGTTAATTAACAAAATAAGTCAATAACTGGCATAACATTTAGAATCCTAATTTGGTTTTCAAATCAATCTTATACATGCCTCATAGAATGATAATGATTCTTTCTACAGAAAGATCTCGACAGACTTGAACATTGGGCGCTATCTAACAAAATGAAATTCAACAGTGAAAAAAGTAAGGTTCTACATTTAGGCCAAAAAAACAAAATCCACAGGTACCAGATATGTGGTACCTTGCTCAATAGTAGTAACTGTGAGAGGGATCTTGGAGTCCTAGTGGACAACCATTTAGATATGAGCCAGCCGTGTGCAGCAGCTGCCAGAAAAGCCAACACAGTTCTGGGCTGCATAAACAGAGGGATAGAATCAAGATCACGTGAAGTGTTAGTGCCACTTTATAAGGCCTTGGTAAGGCCACACTTGGAATATTGCATTCAGTTTTGGTCGCCACAATATAAAAAAGATGTTGAGACTCTAGAAAGAGTGCAGAGAAGAGCAACAAAGATGATTAGGGGACTGGAGGCTAAAACATATGAAGAATGGTTGCTGGAATTAGGTATATCTAGTCAGATGAAAAGAAAGACTAGGGGAGACATGATAGCAGTGTTCCCATATCTCAGGGGTTGCCACAAAGAAGAGGGAGTCACACTATTCTCCAATGCACGTGAGGGTAGAACAAAAAGCAATGGGTGGAAACTAATCAAGAAGAGAAGCAACTTAGAACTAAGGAGAAATTTCCTGACAGTTAGAACAATTACTCAGTGGAACAACTTGCCTCCAGAAGTTGTGAATGCTCCAACACTGGAAGTTTTAAAGAAGAGATTGGATAACCATTTGTCTGAAGTGGTGTAGGGTTTCCTGCCTGGGCAGGGGGTTGGACTAGAAGGCCTCCAAGGTCCCTTCCAACTCTGATATTATTATTATTATTATTATTATTATTATTATTATTATTATTATTATTATTATTATTATTATTATTATTATTATTATTATTATTATTATTATTATTGCAATTTACAATCCTTAAAGAATTAATTATATGTCTCCCAAAAAATAGGAGCCAGCAGTAGAGTATAAATGTCTTTTACTATGATAGTAAATATAGTATTGAGTAATTGATGGCAATTTACCAACTTTAAAGAATTAATTATATACTCTGAAGGTATAGCAGTGTAGGAGCCAATATCAGGCCTTATAGTTATTGAGTATTATATTGTACTATGTTATATTAATGCTATACTATAAATGGTGTACACCTTACAGTAAAAAGCCATCTGGGCCAGGAGCTTTTTCAAATATAAAATAAAATATACTTCCTGAAATGACGGAGAAGTTTTCAGCATTTCAAGGTTATGTAACAATAACAATTGACTATCCACTTGATCACTTGACAGTTAAAGTAATAAATATGATTAAAAGCTATAATGAAAAAGAATTAAGGCATTGTATAAAAATGCAGCATGGTCCTGCAAAATAAATTCAGCAAGGGTTTGATTAGACCAGTAAAAGTAGAAAAACACAGCAGATTGAGACATTCAATTGTCTAAGAGCATTCCAGATTCTAAAATAGTAAAATATTAGTAAGTGAGAGAACCTTTCAAAGGTGAGGACTGTCAGTATATAAGGGTTCATGAATTGGAATAGACATGGTAACAGGTCAGCCAATGGGAACTGCTTGGTGACCCAGACGGCTCAGAGCCGCTTCTGTGATTATTGATTTTGTTCTTCTGGATTCTGAGTTCTGATTCTGGCTTCTGCTGTATGGTATAGTATATAAAGGAGTTTCTTATATAAATGAATCCTGCTGAATTGTTTATGTGTGCGCTGGTTGGACTGCTGCAAACTTTAACAAGGACTAGTCACTCTCAAGATACAATGAAGGACACTGCTACCTTTGACCTCTGTTAAAATACATTCAACAAGCTGAGTTTAGTGGTTAAGGAATCAGGCTAGAAAAATGGGACATCACGGGTCTGAATAGAATAGAATAGAACAGAACAGAACAGAACAGAACAGAACAGAACAGAACAGAATAGAATTCTTCATTGGCCAAGTGTGACTGGACACACAAGAAACCTGTCTGGTGCATACGCTCTTGAAGTACATAAAAGAAAAGATACATTCGTCAAGAAACATAAGGTACAACACTTAATGATAGTCATCAGGAAACAGTCAATATAAACCTTACGGATACCAGCAACAAGTCAAAAAGTCATAAGTGGGAGGAGATGGGTGATAGGAATGATGATAAGATTAATAATAGAATAGAATAACAGAGTTGGAAGGGACCTTGGAGGTCTTCTAGTCCAACCCCCTGCTTAAGCAGGAAAACCTATACCTTTTCAGACAAACAGTTATCCAATCTCTTTTTAAAAACTGTCGTGTCCCACTCCCCCTTTGATGACTGGGTCTAGGAAATCCATATCAAATGTGGCAACGAAGCCTCTGCAGCTTGTCAAATTCCTTCGAGGTTTCTCAGGGCAGGCAGGAGTCCAAGTTGTGACTTCAGCAATAGAGTCCAATAGCAGCAAACTAGATGAGACTTTGCTTGACTCAAAGTTGGAATGCCAAAAGCAGGTCCTTTATACAGGCTGTGGGGTGTGACTCCATGACTCAGCATTTATCCAGACCTGCCCCTCTCTTCCTTCTGCTGGTGTCACCTCTCAGATCTCCGGAAGCGAGGATCCTCCCACTTTGAATTCTCTTCAGCTGGATCTGCTGTCAGTAATTCCAGCACGTGGCTGGCTTCCTGCTCACACGCTGTCAGGAGTGAAGTTTATCAGGCTTGTCTGTTCACTCCTGACATCCTGTCCGGGCATGGGGCCAGGGCCAGGGGCTGGAGGCATGACAGGCCATTCATCTTCATTATCAGACTCGGAGTCTGATAACAGGCCCGGGTGGAGACGGGAGGGGCCCGGCTGAGGAGAGGAGGGAAGACGAGGCACAACAAAAACTTCCAGAGTTGGAGCATTCACAACTTCTAGAAGCAAGTTGTTCCATTGATTAATTATTCGAACTGTCAGGAAATTTCTCCTTAGTTCTAGGTTGCTTCTCTCCTTGATTATTTTCCACCCATTGCTTCTAGGCCTACCCTCAGCTGCTTCGGAGAATAGCTTGACTCCTCTTCTTTGTGGCAGCCCCTGAGATATTGGAACACTGCTATCATGTCTCCCCTAGTTCTTCTTTTCATTATACTAGCTGTGCCCAGTTCCTGCAACCATTCTTCATGTTTTAGCCTCCGGTCCCCTAATCATCTTTGTTACTCTCTTCTCTGCACTCTTTCTAAAGTGTCAACATTTTTTTTTTAACATTGTGGCAACCAAAGTCCTGCCTTAACTGCAAAACCCAGCTTGGTGAATTTGGGCCAGTCTCTCAACCCCCCAAAAATAAGCAACAGCAATTCCAAAGGTGCTTTTCCAGGAGGCAAGTGGAGTTTCTTAGATTTTTTTCTTGGAAGAAATTTCACTTCTCATCCAAGAAGCTTCTTCAGCTTTGACTGGATGGTGGGGGAATGGAAGGATTTAGACTCCTTGCAGACAGCTGGTCACTTGCCTCATTTTAGAGAGTCGCTGAGGCCACTTGGAGGTTTACCTGTGTCCTCAGGGTCACTTGAGTAGTGCAAATGGGTGTGGAAACTTTTTGGCTGCCATGATGCTTTCTACCTTGTGTCCTTCACTGTTGAAGACAGTGTTGAGGATGAGTCTGTGTTGACTGCATCTCTTTTTTTTGTTAAAAATGGTGGTCATGTTATAATTTGGTCAGTGCAAGACAAACACACAGGAGGTTCCGTTGGAGACAGCAGGTCCCACATGGTTCTTCATCACAGACGGGAACACTTAATCTGTTCCTTTGCTGACTGTAGTACCTGTGAGGCTGTCTGTTCTTTGAGAGGGACATCCTCCCCACATACGGCAACCCTATGTAGCGCTTGCTGGGGATCACTCTCCAAAATCACCCTCCCCCCATCCACAATTTCATCCACTGCCAGGAAAAGGCCTTCCATGTTCTCTAGGAGAGCTCGCTTCTCCACATTCTTTCACAACATTCTGACTGAGTGAGTCAAAGAGGCAGTTGAGCACAGCCATTAGCATAATCTCATTTTCATAGGAGCTGCCGATAACATAAAAATATAGGTCAATGCTGCTCTTATAAACAACAGTCAGGCCTTCTAAGAGGGCAATTTCACTATCTGTCCAATGGGTCTTGCTGAAAATATTCTTCTCAAAAGCCTTCTGCTCCTTGACTGTGGGATAGGTGTCATCATAACACTTAGCAAAAAGATAATCTCCATCATTGTCTAAAATCAGAATGGCTTTCACTGTGTAGAGAGAAGGTTCCAGGATCAGCGCCTCCATCTTGGTCTCCCCGATGCCGATGTCTTGACTGCATCTCAAACTGAAGTGAAAATGGTTCCTGTAGTACTGCAATCTTTTTCTTGGAAAATCCGTTCATGACGCCTTCTGAAATCTTGCAGCAGATCCACAAGGACCCAGTCAGTTCAGGCAGTCATCCTCAGGTTGTTCCAAATTAGGTTTGCGTTTTTAAATGTGGCTGTAAACCGCCCTGAGTCCTTCGGAGAAGGGTGGTATAGAAATTAAATTATAAATAAATAAATAAAATAAATAAATAAAATTCTTCTTCTGCGGTTCTGTGAAGCAACTTTGCCTGAACTTTGTCGAAGGCACCACACAAGTTTTGAAACCTTCCATAGTCATGGTGTATTTAAGCGGTGATTCATTTTTGATCTCAAAAATCACTTGTCCCTTCGGTTGTTGTGGGTATTTCTCAAGAGATCTGGGGCATAGTATTTTACAATGTCGTTTCTCTGAGAAGCACTATGCCAAATGAGACTCGCCCATAAACCATGCCTTGGAAAAAAATGTCATCCTCAATAGCACCCCAAGCTACTGTTTTACGCACTTAAACAAATCATTGGCAAGCTATTCCTTGGAGATAGGTTATAAAGTCAATTTTATGGTGGTTTTCTCCTTGCCTTTTACTGTTATACGGCTCTGGAGATCCTACATATTATTTTCCGTATTGTCCTATACAAGTATACATGCAAAAAGTATGTTCAATATCATTTGGATCTTTGCAATTTTGGTAGCCATATGTCCTGTTCCATAATTCTCAGCATGGGTAATTCAAGTGTTTAACAGCCGAACTTAATGTTGTTGTTTTTTAAATGGATCTATGTCTATAATAGATAATGTAGAGAGAAATTCTCTCTCTCACACACACAGACACACACACAAACACACACACACACACACACACACACACACTTGTGTGTGATGAGACTAAAACTATTCCAAATGTATAATCAAAGATAATTTTTATCCATGCCTATAATGCATCCATTATATATATAATATTATAACCAAACATATAACGAGTCCATTTATATGGATGGACACACACACACACACACACACACACACACACACACACACCCCTGAATACATATACAGAAAGAAATAAAAAAAAATATTCCAAATGTATTATCACAGATAAAACTATTACTAAAAATAACCCATGCAATCTGTTTAAAAATCTTCCTTGCTCTTTTCTTATTTGTTCTTACAAAAGAAGAGTTTCAAACAATGGCAATAAAAGCATAGACCTGACCTTCGGACCTTTCGCTGTGAATTGAAAATGTATTTGTTCATCCAAGCGGGACTGGCTTAATTCTTAATTCTTAACTTTTAATTTTTAAATTCTGAAATCTGAATTTTAATAATTTTAAATTGGGGTACTGTGTTTTATTGGGGTCAATTGGATGGTTTTACATTTAAATTTTTAAATTTTTCGGCCGTTATATAATGTGTTATTTTAATTTGTTGTTTTAATATTGTAGATGGTATATTTTAATTTGGCTGTACACCGCCCTGAGTCCTTCGGGAGAAGGGCGGTATAAAAGTCTAAATAATAAATAAATAATAAATAAAATAAATAAATAAATAAATATAATCATTCTATTAGCGACTCTCAGTACAGGACATGTTGATAAATGCACTTGAATATACTGTATATATGTATGAAAGACACATAAGAGAGGGGGGAGGGGAGAGACAGAGATTTCTTTGGAGGTAAATAGGAAGATGCAACTGTGATTAAAATATCATTTATTGGACCATTTTATTTCTTCATGGAGATTGTATTAGGGTGATGGGGTTGGATCAGCTACATTCAGGTTTAAGAGTTATCATTGGCCAACGATAAATGGCAGCTTGAAGTAAGTGCTAAGGGATTTAACAATCTCTTTTGATACAACTTTCTGATTACGATGATTGATGATGATAATGAAAGAGAGAGACAAAAAGATTAGATAGACTAGGTATAGCTAGAATATAGATAGATATAGCTAGATGAGAGAGAGTGAGAGAGAGAGAGAGAGTGAGAGAAATAAGATAGATAGATAGATAGATAGATAGATAGATAGATAGATAGATAGACAGACAGACAGACAGACAGACAGACAGACAGACAGACAGACAGACAGACAGACAGACAGACAGACAGATGATAGATAGATGAATCAGAGATATGATAGATAGATAGATAGATAGATAGATAGATAGATAGATAGATAGATAGATTGATAGATGATAGATAGACAGCTAGCTAGCTAGACAGACAGATATAAATATAGATATAGATATAGATATAGATATAGATATAGATATAGATAGAGATAGAGATAGAGATAGAGATAGAGATAGAGATAGATGATGAATGGATGGATGGATAGATGATAGATGAATCATAGAATTCCTGGTACACGGAATTAGTTCTCTACTGCCTGCCACAAGGAAGTTTTCCATCTCTATAACGTGGCCTATTCTCTTCTTATTTCCTGGTGGTACCTCTGGTGGCCTTCTTTAGTCTTTCTGGGATCAGTTAAGGTCAGCTAAATGCTTTCGGCTTATTCCTGGATTGAAACTTTGGAAAGTGTAGAAAGTTTTTGAAGACCTTGGGCCTTACTGCCTCTGAACGATCAAATCACTCTGAATCTATAGGAACATCCAGATTCAGTTCTGCTCACTCTAGGTGAAAATCTTGACTCATCTCAGTGGATATTCCAAATCTCTCCAAAGGACCTTCATCCAGGTCATGCTTCATCTCAAAATAAGGAGTTCTGACTCTGGCTAAGCGAAGCATGAAAAATCAAGAAAGGTGCAAGTGCTTGCTTAAAGGAGGGTTGAACAATGAAATGACTACTTCATTCAACAAGTGTAAAAATAATTCCATCAATAAGAATGTATCTCTAAGTCTCCACTCCTTTGAAAGGAATACATCAGATAAATGTTCACTCAAAGAGGACTTGAATCATCATCATCTTCTCCTTCTCCTTCTCCTTCTCCTTCTCCTATTTCTTCTCCTTCTCCTTCTCCTTCTCCTTCTCCTACTCCTACTCCTCCTTCTCCTTCTCCTCCTCCTCCTCCTTCTCCTCCTCCTCCTCCTTCCCCCTTCCCCCTTCTCCTCCTTCTCTTCCTCCTCCTTTTTTTTTGAGAATGGCATCCGAATTGACAAACATGACCTCAATGACTGAGAATCTCCATAGACATCAGAATTTCATTCTAATGTGTGCCATTGGGTATTAGGAAAATGACAATAAAGGTTATCTCACCTCATCTTATATCTTATCTTATACTCCTCGTCCTCCTTCTCCTCCTCTTCCTCTTTTTTCACTTCTAATTTTTTGACAGTCCATGGGCAATTTGTAGAAAGGAAAAATGGAGAGTTCAACTTCCAACATTTTGCCATAAAGATGCAAAAAGAGGAATGGGGGGGAGGGAAGCTTTGAAATATTGTGGGTGGGATGATGGGAAAGCAAGGAGTTCCTGCTTCACAAAACTGTATAAAACTAGACAGTTGAGAGATGTAAAGACTTAATGTAGAAATCGGGCAATTATTAGGTCAATCCCCAAACTCTATTTAAAACTAATCTGTCAAGAAGCTGGGAACTTAGCATCCCAGCATTCAAATGGCTGACCGGGGTGATGATCAGCCATTGGAGAGGATGTCAATTGGAGCCTGTGCTGCTGGTAGAATGGAATGAAATTCTGGGTACCAAATTGGAATCAAAACTGGAAAATGTAGGTAATATGCAATGGGCTATGACTGAAGGAGAAATATATTACCCATCCTTCTTCTTAAAAATAGTGAGTGACCCACACTGCTTTTGGGGAAAATAAGAAGTGCAAATCTACCCAAAGATTCACATTCCATCTGTCTAGTTCCACAAATCTCTTTGTTTCCATGTTTTTTATTCGACTCTAAATAAATGCTTACCTTGATTAAAAAGGAAGAGGGATCACAGCTGGCAGAGCACTTCTGTCCTGAGAGATCACAACTTGCAGATGGCAACGAAGGAGCTGGGGGAAATCTAAGGAAATACTCAATTTTTGAGTGAAAAATGCAGTTATACCATTTGTTTAGTCCCCTCTCTTCAGGAACATGAATCTTCCCTAAATCAAGAAGGAAGAAGTGTGGTGTTATTAGAAGGGCAAAAATCGAGTGTCCAAATAGCAAAACTGTGTGAATGTTTAGTGTGTCTTTTTACCTCCTTTTTTTTACCTGGAGGCTAAAACATAAGAAGAATACTTGCAAGAACTGGATGTGTCTAGTGTAGTGAAAAGGACTAGGGATGACATAAGCCACCTGGGAAAGCCAGGGGAAATCATCAAAACCATAAAAAAGAGAAAGTTAGAATATTTTGGACATGTGATGTGACACCCAGAAAAATACAACATACTTCACTTAATCCTCCAAGGAAACATTGAAGGCAAAAGAGGTCCAGGCAGAAGAAGAACAATAATGGATTCAAAATCTAAGGGACTGATTTGGACAAAACTCAACAGCACTTTTTCGTGCGGCTGTTGATAAAAATAGGATCACCAACATGATCGCCAACATCCGATGACGGATATGGCACAAGAAGAAGAAGAAGAGGGATGACATGATACCAGTCTTCCAATAGCTAAAGGGCTGCCACAAACAAGAGTCAACTATTCTCCAAAGTACCTGCTGGCAAAAAAAAAAACAACAGATGGAAATGAAACAAGGAGACAAGCAACCTAGAACTAAGGAGAAAATTCCTGACAGTGGACCAATTAACCAGTGGGACTACTTGCCTCCAGAAGTTGAGGGTGCTCCAACACTGGAAGTTTTAAAGAAGAGATTGGATACCCACTTGTCTGAATTGGTATAGGGTCTTCTGCCTGAGCAGAAGGTTTGATAAGAAGACCTCCAAGGTCCCTTCCAACTCTGTTCTTCTATTATTATTAAGTTTTGTGACAGAGACCCTATTCACTCTGAATATAGACAATAATGGAGAAGTACTTCATCAGCCAATTGGCCACCAGTCAACCCAAACCTTTCTGGACCAGAAAAATCAACACTTCTGAAAATGTGCAGAGTGTTTCCTTTTGCCAAAGTGCCAATCATCGTGTGAAGATGAATACTTTCTATCACACACAGAAAGGTGAGATATTTATGGAGTTTTTCTTACATTGAGACTGAAGGAGGCTCCAAAATAATCCATTAGCATTTGTTCACCATGTCAAAAGTGACTTTTCTTCCCGGTAAAATTATTTTCCATATCTGTAAGTAATATTCCAATCACGACCATACACCATTGTAACCTTCTCTCTGGGTTTTGATTTCTAAATGTGAAGAAATAATCTTTGTCGTGCGACTCAAACAATGCTTCATTCTTTGGAAACTGTTTGTTGGCATCTGCGAGGCTACAATTTCAGTCAACCACGATTTCGTTATTACTCGTTAAAAAAAATGCTAATGATTTCAGAAACTCAGAAAGGGGAAAAACAGAACACATTTCCCACAGCTGGTTCAATTTCACAGAGTGTTTAAATCAAAATCATTTTCAATATTCTGTATTGAATATTTTATAACATTTGATTTTACTGGAGTTTCTTTTTCTAAACACATTCCACAGCTTGACCTGATCGACACAGTCAAAGGCTTTTCGATGATCAATGAAACAGATATTGATTATTTTGGCTACCCTTTGGCTTTTTCAATCATTCAGTGTGCGTCAGAAATAATATCTTGTGTTCCTTGGAAGTCTGGCATCTCCTTCTCTTATCTGTAGCATTGGCATTATTTTATTTGCTTGTTAAATTTGTATCCCATCTTTCCCCTAAATGTTAAGGCACCAAAAAATATTCTTTCTCCAGTTTTTCTCTACTGAAGTCTTGCGAGATACAGATAGTCCTTGACATACAAACACGAACCGTCGAAGCAAGACAATTGTTACGTGAGTTACACCCCATTTTATGTGGCAACAACATTTTCTCACCATTGTTAAATGACTCACATAGTAGTTAAGCAAATCGGATCTCCTCCTTTGACTTTGCTTGTCTGTTGTGGCCTGTTGGCTGTTAGCCCCTCCAGCAGCCAGATCAGATGAGGAGGTGGCGTGGGAATCGACTCCAGAGAGCTCTAAGGGGGAAGAGGGAATGGAGCTGTCAGAGATAGAGACAGACATGGAGCCTGGGCTGTCCATCACCCTCAGATGGAGAGTCAACAGCCCCCAGGTTTGGAGATTTTATTTTTATTTATTTATTATTTATTTATTAATTAAACTTTTATACCGCCCTTCTCCCGAAGGACTCAGGGCGGTGTACAGCCAAGATAAAAAGCAGTAAGTATACAAAGTTAAAAATCAATTTAAAATACCTATTCAATAGTGGCCGAATTAAAACCGTCAAATTGACCAACCTAAAATACCCCATATAAAATTACAGAAAATTTAAAAATTTAAAATGGCTGATGAGGAAGAGGAGGAACAGCTGGGTCCAGTGCCTGATGCACAGATCAGAAGAGGCAGAGGAAAGGAGAGCAGTGGAAATCTATGGGCTGATTCTTAGGATGCTAGTGAAGTCCCATCCTAGCTCTGGGGATAAAAGACAAGGGGTGGAGATGAATAGATGTGGCAGACAACTATTCATCTTCCAACCGGATGAACTTGTCAGCCTGGGAGAGAAAATTTTTGCCAGGGCTGCCGGCATTCCTAATAAAGGGAACATTTATTTAACTACAGAGGGTTTGTCATGTTCAGGAGCCAGGTTGTCAGAAACCAGCTGTGAAGTTTATAAATGGTGCTCATATAGCAATAGCACTTAGACTAGGTGACTCAGTGGCTAAGACACTGAGCTTGTTGATCAGAAAGGTCAGCAGTTCAGTGGTTCGAATCCCTAGTACAGGTCTCCTGTGTGAGCAGGAGGTTGGACTAGATGATTTCCAAGGTCCCTTCCAACTCTGTTACTATTATATACTGCTTTACAGTGCAGCCTATTGCCTCCAACAATCTGGGTCCTCATTTTACCCACCTTGGAAGGATGGAAGGCTGAGTCAACCTTGAGCCGGTGAGAATCGAACTCTTGACTGTGGGCAGAGTCAGCCTGAAATGCTGCATAGGAAGGAAGGAAGGAAGGAAGGAAGGAAGGAAGGAAGGAAGGAAGGAAGGAAGGAAGGAAGGAAGGAAGGATTTTGCTGACGATGTCAAACTATTTAACACCACAAACAATACTTCTATCATTCAAAAAGACCTTGATCATCTAACCGCTTGGTCTAAAACTTGACAACTCCAAATCTCAACCAGCAAATGCTCAGTCTTACATATAGGAAAAAAGAACCCAAACACTAAGTACATACTAGATGGACATTACCTTACAGATGACCCCATTCCCGTTAAAGACCTTGGAGTTTTCATGTCAAATGATCTAAGTGCCAAAGCCCACTGCAACTACATAGCAAAAAAAGCTCTAAGAGTTGTAAACCTAATCTTGCGTAGCTTCTTTTCCAAAAACACCACACTACTAACCAGAGCATATAAAACATTTGCTAGACCAATTCTAGAATACAGCTCGCCTGTTTGGAACCCTCACCACATCTCTGACATCAATACAATTGAACGTGTCCAGAAATATTTTACAAGAAGAGTTCTCCATTCCTCTGAAAACAACAAAATACCTTATCCCACCAGACTTGAAATCCTAGGCTTAGAAAACTTGGAACTCCGTCGCCTTCGACAAGACCTAAGTTTAACTCACAGAATCATCTATTGTAATGTCCTTCCTGTTAAAGACTACTTCAGCTTCAATTGCAATAATACTAGAGCAACCAATAGATTCAAACTTAATGTCAACCGCTTTAATCTAGATTGCAGAAAATATGACTTCTGTAACAGAATCATCAGTGCTTGGAATACTTTACCTGACTCTGTGGTCTCTTCCCATAATCCTAAAAGCTTTAACCAAAAACTTTCTACTATTGACCTCACCCCATTCCTAAGAGGACCATAAGGGGCGTGCATAAGCGCACAAACGTGCCTACCGTTCCTGTCCTATTATTTTTCTTTTCTTCTTCCTATATACATATATGCTTATACCTCCTTATATTTACCCATATATGTGTGTATATATTATATAATCTTTTTGTATGATACCTACATATATTGTTATGACAAAATAAATAAATAAATGAATAAATGAATAAATAAATAAATAAATAAATAAATGAAGGGAGGGAGGGAGGGAGGGAGGGAGGAAGGGAGGAAGAGCAATAGCACTTAGACTTATATACTGCTTCAAAGTGCTTTTACAGCCCTCTCTAAGTGATTTGCAGTCAGCCTATTGCACCCAACAATCTGGGTCCTCATTTTACCCACCTCGGAAGGATGGAAAGCTGAGTCAACCTTGAGCCTGGTGAGATTTGAACTGTTGGCAGTTGGTTGGCAGTCAGCAGAAGTAGCCTGCAGTACTGCAGTCTAAGCACTGCACTACTGTGGCTCACATGAAGATATAGTGTAACGGGATGTTGCAATGGTCATTAAGTGTGAAAACTGGTCATAAATCGCTTTTTTTCCCCAGCGTCATCGTAACTACAACTAGGTCACTAAATGAATGGTGGTGAAACAAGAGAGACTCACAGGTTGGAAGTCACTGAAAGAGCTTTCATGGCTGAACTCTGAATTCCGCCTGGGTCATTCCTATCTCAGTCCAAGATCTTAATAACTTCTTGCAGTAAACGTTACCGTTAGTGATTGGAACTGTATTAGCGTAATATATTTTGCAAAGTTAAAATTAATGGATGTGTTTGCTTTGTGCAATGCAGGAAGCATACATAAAACAGCTCACAACAATTAAGTATGGAGCCCAAGCCTAGAGCTGGGAATGAACAATTACTTCTGCTTCATGACCCTTCACAATTTCCCCCTCTCATAATTCAATAGCTTTATTTTCCCACAGTAAGCATACATTTTAAAATGCAACTTCCCTCTCAAAATATTCAACAATAACAGTTTTCAGACATCCTTGTATGTCAGGCATGGCGAACTTCTGGCTCAATACTGAATCAATCAAGTTGCGCCCTGGGCTTTAATATTTTCCCCCTAGATCCATTCTTCTTACCTAAGAGTGGAGAAATGGCTATCGCTCTTCAGCTCTCGATGCGAGATAAAACTTTCCCTACCCCTCTTCTCAGGGGTTAGGCAGAGATTCCCACGGAGGCAAAAAGCTTCTTCTCAGCTCAACTGTAGGTCAGAAAAGAACGAGCAAGGGACTCAGAAACGCATGTATGTGTTATAGCCAATGGCCAGTATCTTAAAATACTTTTTTCAAAAAGCAAGGATGTGTTTTTTGCTCATTGACGCCAGATTTAAGACTCTCAGATCAGATTTTTTTTTAAAAAAACAACAAAAACTTAAATTTCTGTTCAGGAGTGTTGCTAACGAGGAAGGTTGAATAATGCGTTGAATAATGAAGAATTGGCAATAGTAACAGTAACAGAGAAAAATAAATGAACTCCATAGGGAGTTCTCCATGTATGAGAGAGGGGAGGGAGGGAGGGAGAGAATAGTAACAGATTTGTGTCTCTGTGTGTGTTTGTGTTGTTCGTGCGTGAGAGATATTTGTGTGTGCAAGTGAGAGATATTTGTGTGTAGCTATGTTTGTGTATGAGAGAGCTCTGTGTGTGTTTCTGTGTGTGTGACAGAGAGATTTGTGGGTCTCAATGTGTGTGAGAGAGCATGACAAACAGATTTGGGTTTGCGCCTGTGTGAGAGAGATTTTTGTGTGTGTCTCTCTCTGTGTGAGAGAGATTTGTTTGTGAATCTATATTTGTGTGTGTGTACGTGTGTGTGTGTGTGAGAGAGAGAGAGAGAGAGAACAAAACAGATCTGTGTTTGTGCAGGTGTATGAAAGATTATCTCTGTGTGTTTGTGTGTGTGAGAGAGAAATAGAGAGATTTGTGTGTCTCTATATGAGAGAGAGAGAGCAAGACAGATTTGTGTTTGTGTGTAAGAGAGAATGATTTCTGTGTGTTTCTGTGTGTGTGAGAGAGAGATGTGTAGTTATGTGTATGTGAGAGAGAGATTTGTTTTTATTTATCTGCTTGTGAGAGAGAGAGCAAGACAGAAAAGTTTGTGTTTGTGTGTGTGAGAGAGAGAGAAAGAGAGAGAGATTTGTGCATATTTATGTGAGAGATAAAAGCAAAACAGATTTGTGTTTGTGTGTGTGTAAGAAAGAGTTGTGTGTGTATCTGTGTGTATGAGAAGGATGTGGTGGCTCAGTGGCTAAGATGCTGAGCTTGTTGATCGAAAGGTCAGCAGTTCAGTGGTTCGAATCCCTAGTGCCGCGTAACGGGGTGAGCTCCCATTCCTTGTCCCAGCTTCTGCCAACCTAGCAGCTTAAAAAATGCAAGTAGAAAAATAGGGACCACCTTTATCTATAGGGAAGATAACAGCGTTCCGTGCGCCTTTGGCATTGAGTCATGCCGGCCACATGACCACGGAGACGTCTTCGGACAGCGCTGGCTCTTCGGCTTTGAAACACAGATGAGCACCATCCCCTAGAGCCAGGAACGACTAGCATATGTGCAAGGGGAACCTTTACCTTTACTGTGTGTATGAGAGAGATGTGTGTATCTGTGTGTGTGTGAGAGAGACAGAGATTTGTGTGTATTTCAGTGAGAGAGCGAGCAAGACAGATTTGTGTTTGTGCATGTGTGTGTATGTGTGAGAGAGATTTCTGTGTGTGTGTGTGTGTGTATGGGGGGGGTATAATGGAATGGAGAAACCTTCAAGTTAAGTCTCCTTATTCATTCTCACTGTATCTTTGCTAATGAATCCAAAGTATGTATTGTATTTACCTAAAGCAGTCACTAATTTTCATGGCACCTTAGGAGAGGGGGAAAAAAAAAAGAAAATAAAACATATGCAAATAGCCATGTAATTGGTAGAAAAGTGCCTAGTATTAATATTCATAGTAATATTTAATTTGGATTTGGGAGACCAACATTTAAATGATAATGCAGATGCTGAATTATGCATGTCTACAGTATCTATGTTTATAAAATGCACAGAAAGATAGATAGATAGATATATTTAGCATGAAGAAAACCTGGCTCAGAAATGGTTCTCTTTAATTTTTTTCAGTGGAAGAATTGAGTGCTCCCCAGTAAGGGATAACTAGCCATCTCAATTTTAATCCTTTCACTCTGAAGTCTAAAATCTAAACCTAAAATCTCCCTTTGTCATTATCTTCTTCCAATCTCGATATCTCTACACAATAAGAACTAATTTGTACATTCATTTATGCCTTCCTTACCTTTCTGTGCCCCTGTCAAAGCACACATTATAAAAGAAATCCTTCTTCTCCAGTAATTTATTTTCAGATATGGTACAAATGAAAATCCTTCACACACATCTCTTAATCCCTTGTACAGTATTCATATTTATAGTCTAAATATTCCTCTTTAAAAATAACAACTAGATACTGTTCTGTGCCTCCAAAGTCCATTCCTCTCACTGACAAAATGTATTTCCTAAATTCCAGGTTGTGTCCTGTCGTGTCACACTCCTCCTCTGATGGCTGGGTCGGGGAAGTCCGTATTTGCCAAAGTTCTGTCAGAGTTCTCAGGGCAGGCAGGAGACCAGGATGTGACTTCAGCAATCCAAGTTAGACTTTGCCTGACTCAAAGAACGCCAGAAAGCAGATCCTTTATATAGGCCATGGGGTGTGGCTCCATGACTCAGCACTTATCCAGGCCTGCCCCTCCCTTCCTTTTGCTGACGTCGCCTCTCCATTCTCCGGAAGCATGGATCTATCCATTGCATCGTTTCGTCCCCAGCTGCTGGTAATCCCAGCTCGTGTCTGGCTTCAGGCACACATGCTATCGGAGGGAGGTTTGTTTGCTCGGTTTGTCCGGGCATGGTGCCAGGGCTGGGGGCTGGAGGCATGCCAGGACATTCTTCTGCACTATCAGTCTCTGGCTGAGATAGCAGGAGATGAGAAGGGCCCAGCTGCGGCGGGGGGGGGGGGCGCGAGCGAGGCACAACATGTCCTTGTATCAGAAGGCAGTCTAAGATTCTTGACTTTTCTTCCTAATAATTATAGAAACAGCTTTGTCCAAAGCTATGAGCTGTAGCAATTTCTCAAGTGAACACGCAGATATGGGATTCCATATCTTTCTTAATCCCCAGCAAATCCCCACTGATATGGGTATGCGTGCCAACTGTGGGACGCGTGTCCTAGGTTCGCCATCACGGTTCTAAAACATACAATTAAATATGAATGGATTCAGCGCTGGGTTTCACATTTTGTTGCCACCTCCTGCACATTTGCCCAGCCTGCTGTGCATGCGCCCGGCCTCAAAACTGTGCCTGAATAGGATGGCATAGATGCAGGGCAGGTCCACCCGCGATCTCCGCTACCGGTTTGCCCGAACTGGTACAAACCGGCTGAATACCACCTCTCACTAGATTCCTTTAGGGTGGCTGTGCATCTTGTGAATTACATGTAAGAATAAAATGAACACAAAACAGCAAACCATGCACGTGGCAAACTTCAGTGCAATCAGTGTTCAGTTAGATAAGTATATGCCTGGTTTAGGGCCGAGATACTTAACATTCTGGAGCACGTCAATCCCTTTGCATTTTGCAAATAGTTTTAAAAAAAAGAAGAGCAAATCAAAAATCTACTGCCACTTAGTCATGCAAGAACATTAAGAATTTAATCCTGGGTGCTTTGAAGTATGCTATACAAAGTTACAAATATGTTACCAACTTCATCCTTAGATGCTGATGTAGACATAGGATCCTAAAATTCCAGAGCAGGAAGAAAGCCGAAATAGCAGCTTCTTGTATTTGGACTGAAATCCAAATTAAAGCATCATAACAGATGCTTACCATAAGTCGATGGTATGAGCAGTTCAGTGGTGGAATTCAATTTTTTTTACCAAGGGCTGTAGTTTGAGGACCCCTGATTTAATGCAATATAAAAAATGCAAAGAATTTTTCTGTGGACCACCAACATTTTCTCATGGACCACCAGTGGTCCACGGACCACCAGTTGGTGACCACTGGTTTAATTGGCTTGCTTGCATGTTGCAAAGATTGAATTAGTCCAGGGGGTAGTCAACCTTTTTATACCTACTGCCCACTTTTGTATCTCTGTTAGTAGTAAAAAAAAATTAACTGCCCACCGGTTCCACAGTAATGCACTGTGTATCATTGCCTGTGCATACCTCTTGCGCATCGTGGATTGGGTTTGGGTTGGGAGGTGCCAGTTACCAGCTCTGCTTGTCTGTTACAGATGGGTGGTGTGGGGGCAGATGCGCGAGCTATTCTGGGATGAGGCTCTTTTGTTTGTGGTCGCATTATAGTGCCATTTAGTTTCACTTTTGTAATGTAAACTAAACTTATGCACGGGCGATACAAATAGTATATTTTCAGAAATTTAAATTGTCCCAGGGAATTTTATGAAAACCTAATGAAAATGTTTTTAAATAATGTTATGAATTTTTTTTTAAAAGTCATTTAAATAAAAAAAAAAAAAGGAAAGTGCTTCAGTATCGGAAAAAAACCCTACTGCCCACCATGAAAGCTGGAACACCCACTAGTGGGCGGTAGGGACCAGGTTGACTACCACTGCTCTAGATCGTATCAATCATATCAGTATACTGCTTATGCATCCAAAAGTGCTAAGCAGGAGTGAAATGCTCCCGATTCTGACCGGATCTGGCGATCTGTTAGTGCCCATGGTCAGTGGTTCGGCAATCCAGTAGTGATGGTGGAGTGAAGCTCCGCCCACCTGCCTGGGTGTCATTACTTCCTGGTTTTAACCAGGATGTAATGTGTTTTTTTTTACCTTCTGTGCATGTGCAGAAGGTTTTGCGCATGCGCAGAAGGTCTGTGTGTACGTGATACATGCACTTCCAAACCGGTAAGGAAGGTAAGTAGATTTCACCCCTGGTGCTAAGTCCTTGCAGGACTTCTTGGTAGAGAAATCTTCATTCTTGATAGCTGGTTAGTATTGTCATTTCAACATCACTCCAACCTATTACAGTCTATACATCTTCAGGATGATTAACCCATAACCACACAGACCTGTGTTCATAGTGACCGCAACAGTTTTCCAAAATGTTCGGAACACCCCTATTTTTTTTAGAAATGGACCATTCCAGTTGCGAATAGCTTCTGTTGTGTCTTGCCCGCCCTCAGAGCAGCCGGGGCCTTCTTACCTGCTCCCGAACACTGAGGAATGTATGCCTCCCGGCCCAAGTCCTGGCTCCATGCCCAGACAAACTGCAGAAGAAGGAGCATCTCCCGGCCCCAGCCCTGACTCCATGCCCAGGCAAACGGAGCAGCTAGACCCCTCCCCCTCCTCCACAGCAGGTGAGCCTGAGGAGGGTTTACTCCCAACAACAGCTGATTGGAGTGACCCTCGCATCAGAAGATTGGAGAGGCGGAGGCAACAGAAGGAAGGGAGGGGCAGGCCTTAATGAGTGCTGAGTCATGGAGCCACACCCCATGGCCTATATAAAGGATCTACTTTCTGGCAGTCTCTGAGTCAGGCAAAAGTCGAACTTATCTTGCTGAAGTCACTTACCGGTCTCCTGCCTGCTCTGAGGACTTTGCTAGGACTTTGGGCAGAGCTGCAGAGGCAAGCCTGATTCGGATTTCCCTGACCCAGCTGTCAGCGGAGGAGTGGGACACGACAGCTTCTGTTTTCCCACCAATAAGAGTGTATGGAGTATTGCGCTTGCATCAGTTATTTGGTGTTTTCTGTAGCAGCATTTGAATTTGAGTTTCGGTCATTTTGACCGCAGATCTTTGTTAACATATTTTTTAAAAAAAAAATAATGTCGGGGCCAAGTTTTTCACCAAAAAGAATATGATTTGGTGATCCAAACTTCGAAGAAACTGTTCCAAAATGGTATGGAGAAGCAGAGAGTGATCTGAGAGAAGTGGAATTGGATTGTGATGAAAATTTTGTAATGGACGATGAGGAACCTTCCACTGCCACCGTTTCTAACATCAGCGATGATGAAGCTCCCAATGAAATTGATGGCCAGGTACAATTTACGTCGTGCAATAATTTATATGGCAAGAACAAATTGAAATGGTCTTCTGCACTTTTTGGAAGCAATCGATCCAGAACAGAATAGTCACAATATTGTTGTGCAATTACCTGGACTACGGCCAGCAGCTAGAAATCTCAGAAATTCACTTATTCCCCTAGAGATTGGGAAATTTTTATTTTCTGAAGAAATTATTAGTATCCTCATTCAGTGGACCAATGTAAAAATTAGAGAAGAAAGATTGAAGTTCAAGGATGGAGAAATAAAAACTGACCTGCATGATGTGGATTTGATAGAGATCAATACATTTTTTTGGTTTATTGTTCTATACATCAATTTTTAGATCCAATCATGATAACGTCAAATGCCTTTTTGCTTCTGAGGTCATTATGATAATAGCGTAGCTGAAATAGTATGTCTGCGGTTAAGGGTTAATCAAATCATGATGGCTTCCTACTCTTTTTTAATTCAAGAACTAAAAGATTTATACAGGTAGTCCTCAACTTATAACCACAATTGAGTCTAACGTTTCTGTTGTTAAACAAAACATTTGTTAAGTGAATTTTGTCCCATTTTATGACCTTATTAAGTGAATCTGGATTCCCCATTGACTATGCTTGTCAGAAGGTCCCAAAAGGGTATCACGTGACATTGGGACACTGCGACCATCATAAATATGAGTCGGTAAAGAAGGGACTTTTTATCATTTATGATGGATGTGTGATAAAGCAAAGAAATATTGGAGTAGGATTCACACCTTAATACAGAAAATTCTGAAATTGAATTTAGAATATAGGAAGAAAACCAGAGATTTTTCTTTTGGGTTTAATGGAGAAAGTCATGGAAAAATATTTGGAACTTTGTTGTTATATACTGTTCTGTTTCCCTCCCCCAATACTCCCAACAAAGAGTCAGTGAAAGGCCTCCTCTTCTACTTTATTTACATAGATAAATGTCCTGGCCACGTCTACCCACGGGCCTGCCAAGTTTCTGGAGATAACGAGGAAATTATAGATAAGGCCAGAATTACTCACGAATATATTCTTCCCTCCATTGATACAGTTTGCCCGCGCAAATTCATTGCTTTGTCCAAGACAAAAAAACCAGGAAGTCCCGCCTTCTATTTATAGTCTCTGCAGATGTCCATCATTCCTTGGCCTTATCCCAACGCTGTTTCTGCTGCGCGCGCCGGTCACATCTGCGCAGTCTTGCATCACTCCAAAACTGTTCTCGGGGCGTTGCCAAATCAGAAGAAGGCTCCAGAGAATCAGGCCTTGCCGGCCCCTCCTCCTCCCTTTGAGTGGGTGCCAGGGAGGGAGAGGGCCCAAGAGAAGAAGGGCTTGCCAGGTCTTCTTCCTCACTTTCTGAATCATCCGAGTCCAGGAATCTGGGTCCAGGAACCTGGGTCACAACATATACGTTGACAGCAGGAAGACTAATTTATGCCCAGAAATGGAAGGTCGCCTCACTCCTCATAATGGATGAATGGCTGCAAAAACTGATGGAGTTAGCAGAGATGGCTAAATTGACTGTTTTGATCAAAGAAAAAAAAATACAAATACTTTTATTTCTACTTGGAAACCATTTCTGGACTTTGTGCTTGAGGTGGCAAAAAATGAAACTTTTGGGGTTTGATGGCTAATAACACCACTTTTTTTGGGGGGGGGGGTAGTACCATAAAATTATATATCAATGGAAAGATAATTTAATCAAGAATGGAATGCTTTTCAACCTTTGTTTGAGAAATAAAAGTGGATTTTTTTCATGGAATTCTAGATTTTAGGCCAAATTCCTGCAGTCTGTGCTGAGCAGTCCTTGCACTCAACTCCGCATTGCATTGCGCCATTTCATCTTGTATACACTCAGGTGATTTTCTTCTGTCACGTAGGCACAGTCTCTTAATTCTTCTATCGTCACTTGCTGTTGTGCACCTTTTCCTGCCTTTACCAGTGTGCTTTTGTAGTGTCTGAGTCTCCTTATACCTCTTCAAAAACTTAGAAATGCCACCTTTGGTTACGTTTCCACCCATTTTTCTTCTAATTTCTTTATAATTGTAGCCTTGTTCACTTAACAATACTATTTTATTCGCTTTCTGGGCGACCAGTCAACTCTTTGCACCATTACTTTAATTTTATTACATTTTACAAGCTCATTAAATGAAAGAACACAAAAAAACCCACAACCCACTTGATAGCGATCACATAACACACTGACAAATGCCCTCCTCTCAGCTTCAATACATGACATCAATAACTGAATCCTACTGTGATCTGATTGGCTCATTGCCAAAACAAGATGACACCTGATTGGCTCTCTAAACACTCATGCTAATTGCTTACAATCAGATGAAGGAAAGCTATTTGATAGCAACCTAAAGCAAGTTGTGCTCCCCTTTTTCTGGTTATTTGGCTAGAACTTTTCATAGAATACAGATAATTGAACAAACTTTCTTGCATTCCATTCTTGTTTAAATTATCTTTCTATTGATATATAATTCTATGGTACTACTCAAAAAAAAAAAAGTGGTCTTATTAACCATCAAACCTCAAAAACACACTTTTCCCAAAATGGTTTCCACAATTTTGGCCCCTGCTTGTAGGTAATGTGTCCCAGAAACAGATGCAATATTGATAGCTACGCCTGTATTCTAACAGTTTAGGAAAATGTCATAGCAGCAGCTGGCAAATGGGAAAATGCCAAATCTAACTGAGTGGCTTGCAGGTCAATATGATTTACGGCACTCCAGTGAGAATGTTCTCTGGGAAAGTAGCGCAACCTATATCGAGCAAAACCGCAGCCGAATAACCCAACTCTCTCTCTCTCAGACGTGGGGGCCAAGTCATGAAATGCTTCTGTAAGCATATCAGCAGCTGTCAATTTATAATGAAAGCTTTGTAGCAAACTACTAAAGGTATCATATAGAGGGATGGCCAAAAAAAAAAAAAAAGAGAAGAGATTATTGATATCTGAAAGCATTAGAGGGAGAGATTTTTCTTCGTCCAATCGCCGGCTACACATCCGTGACCCTCATGGTATCTCCCCTCCCCCTCCGCCCCAAGCCATCATAAAACTTGCAACAGCCGAGGCACTTTAACAATATTTTGAGTTATGGGCACTGCCAAAGCCTGCTAATTTTTGAAGAAAGTAGAAATATTGTTCTATGGGCGCATTTCGAGGCTTCTTGGTTCTCGTAAAGAAACCTCCTTTGGTTCGTAAGTCAAAGCATCGGCTGAAATTTAATGATGTTAAAATGGATTAGAAACAGGCTTCTTAAACTGTCCAGAACAATTTAAAGACCCCCTTCGAATTTATTTGGGGTCCTTAATGACCACAGAAGACAATGTTAGAGACCTATGTCAGCATAATAGAGAGCCTCTTTAATTGGACCGTGCTCTTACTTTTCTTTCTTTCTTTTTTAATGTCTCTATCCGATGCACAATTTGTCACACGTAAACATACATCCATATATCTCAGCAAGTAAGATGGGCAATAGGCAGAGCTGGTATTCAGCAAGTTCTGACCAGTTCTAGAGAACCAGTAGTGGAAATTTTGAGTAGTTCAGAGAACTGGTAAATACCACTTCTGCCTGGCCCCACCCCCATCTATTCTCTGACTCCTGAGTCCCAGCTGATCGGGAGGGAATGGGGATTTTGCAGTAACCTTGCCCTGGAATGGGGAGGGAATGGAGATTTGACAGTATTTATTTATTTATTTATTTATTTATTTATTTATTTATTTATTTATTTATTTATTTATTTATTTATTTATTTGTCAAACCCAACAATATATATAAGTATAAGCATGAAATAACCATATGAATTGGATACAACCAAAGGGAACATTAGGACAGGAATGGTAGGCACATTGGTGCTCTTATGCACGCCCCTTACAGACCTCTTAGGAATGGGGTGAGGTTAACAGTAGATAGTCTTTGGTTAAAGCTTTGGGGATTTTGGGAAGAGACCACAGAGTCAGGTAGAGCGTTCCAGGCATTAACAACTCTGTTACTGAAGTCATATTTTCTACAATCAAGATTGGAGCGGTTCACTTTAAGTTTAAATCTATTGTGTGCTCGTGTATTGTTGCAATTGAAGCTGAAGTAGTCTTCGACAGGAAGGACATTGTAGCGGATGATTTTATGAGTTATACTTAGGTCATGCCGAAGGCAGCGGAGTTCTAAATTTTCTAAACCCAGGATTTCAAGTCTGGTGGCGTAAGGTATTTTGTTGTGGTCAGAGGAGTGGAGAACTCTTCTTGTAAAATATTTCTGGACATGCTCCATTGTATTAATGTACGAAATGAGATGTGGGTTCCAGACAGGCGAGCTGTATTTGAGAATTGGTCTAGCAAAAGTTTTGTATGCTCTGATTAGTAGTATAATCTTTCCCCTGCCATGCCTACCAAGCCAAGCCCACAGAACCAGTATTAAAAAAAAATTGAATCCCACCACTGGCAATAGGGATGGACATATTGGCTCTGATCTGATTTTAGAATATTTGATTTGACCCAGTCCATTGCCCTGATCTGATTAAGATCTTTGATTTAACTTGGAAAATCAAGTTAATTTGAACTGAACTGTTGGATTCATCAGGCCAGTTTGCTCCTAATGGGAATAGATGTACTTCCTCAAATTTATCCGATCACATCATCAGTCAATTGGATACTGTATAATAGCTGGTTGAAAGGTATAAGATTCATCTTGTGCAGCGATGTTGTTTCCCTTCCGTCTTTTGCACTTTTGTCTCTGACTTCTGATTGCACTGAAAGAGTATGAATCAAAAATGTTCACCAGTTGCCCTTCAATAAAAGCATCTCTGCTTTTCCAAGTGGTACTGTTGGGAATTCAGGCCACCAACAGTTCCTAGAGGGTAGGAACAGATATTGTCACTCGCTGTTCATCTCCAGAACAGCAAAAATATGGTCCCTGATATATTTTCATGCTCCAACCTGAAGCAACTGGAAAATACATGAAATTGCAGGGAAGGAATAGAATAGAATAGAATAGAATAGAATAGAATAGAATAGAATAGAATAGAATAGAATAGAATAGAATAACAGAGTTGGAAGGGACCTTGGAGGTCTTCTAGTCCAACCCCCTGCTTAGGTAGGAAATCCTACACCACTTCAGGCAAATGGTTATCCAATCTCTTCTTTAAAACTTCCAGTGTTGGAGCATCTACAACTTCTGGAGGTAATTTGTTCCACTGATTAATTGTTCTCACTGAAATTTCTCCTTAGTTCTAAGTTGCTTCTCTCCTTGATGAGTTTCCACCCATTGCTTCTTGTCCTGCCCTCAGGTGCTTTGGAGAATAGCTTGACTCCCTCTTCTTTGGGGCAACCCCTGAGATATTGGACTACTGCTATCATGTCTCCCCAATCCTTCTTTTAATCGGACTAGACATATCCAGTTCCAGCAACCGTTCTTTATATGTTTTATCCTTAGGTCCCCTAATCATCTTTGTTGCTTTGGAAGGAAGGAAGGAAGGAAGGAAGGAAGGAAGGAAGGAAGGAAGGAAGGAAGGAAGGAAGGAAGGAAGGAAGGAAAATGGAAGGAAGGAAGGGAGGGAGGGAGGGTGGGAGGGAGGAAAGCCCAGTGGAAAAGTAAGTAAACCACAGAAAATTTATATAAAAATATGGTTCCCTGTTGAATAAATTGTTCTACATATCTGGGCAAGGATTATAACCACTATGCCTTTAAGACTCTTCTCAACACTAGTCACAACAATTCTTACTGATCTAAAATGGGAATACTGGGGAAATGCAAGAAAGATTTCTTTCCCCATATGTGAATGTGTGTACATATATTTGTTTTATTTGTTTGTTTGTCAAACATGTACAATAATAATAATAATAATAATAATAATATTTTAATTTGTATACCGCCCTTCTCCCGAAGGACTCAGGGCGGTGAACAGGCAGATAAAATATAAATACACACAGTAATTAAAAACATCCCTTAAAAAACTAATTCAAATGCCCAAAAATGTTAAAAAACGTACTCCCCCGTAAAATAACAAAATTTTAAAAACCCATCCAATAAAAATAAAAATCAGGCTAGTCCAGCCATACGAAATAAATAAGTTTTAAGTTCGCGGCGAAAGGTCCTAAGGTCAGGTAATTGTCGAAGTCCGAGGGGAAGTTCGTTCCACAGGGTCGGAGCTCCCACAGAGAAGGCCCTCCCCCTGGGGGCCGCCAGTCGACACTGTTTGGCTGACAGCACCCTGAGGAGTCCCTCTCTGTGGGAGCGTACCGGACGATGGGAGATAGAAGCCGGCAGTAGGCGTGTCGTGTCCCACTCCTCCGCTGACGGCCGGGTCAGGGAAATCCGAATCAGGCTTGCCTCTGCAGCTCTGCCCAAAGTCCTAGCAAAGTCCTCAGAGCAGGCAGGAGACCAGTAAGTGACTTCAGCAAGATAAGTTCAACTTTTGCCTGACTCAGAGACTGCCAGAAAGCAGATCCTTTATATAGGCCATGGGGTGTGGCTCCATGACTCAGCACTCATTAAGGCCTGCCCCTCCCTTCCTTCTGTTGCCTCCGCCTATCCAATCTTCTGATGCGAGGGTCACACCAATCAGCAGCTGTTGGAAATAAACTTTCCTCAGGCTCACATGCTGTGGAGGAGGGGGAGGGGTCTAGCTGCTCCGTTTGCCTGGGCATGGAGTCAGGGCTGGGGCCGGGAAATGCTCCTTCTTCTGCAGTTTGTGTGGGCATGGAGCCAGGACTTGGGCCGGGAGGCATACATTCCTCAGTGTTCGGGAGCAGGTAAGAAGGCCCCGGCTGCTCTGAGGGCGGGCAAGACACAACAAGGCGGTCCCGTAGATAGCCCGGTCCTAAGCCATGGAGCGCTTTAAAGGTGGTAACCAATACCTTGAAGCGCACCCGGAAAACAACAGGTAGCCAGTGCAGTCTGCGCAGGATAGGTGTTATGTGGGAGCTCCGAGACGCTCCCTCAATAACCCGCGCAGCCGCGTTCTGAACTAGCTGAAGTCTCCGGGTGCTCTTCAAGGGGAGCCCCATGTAGAGAGCATTGCAGTAGTCCAGGCGAGATGTAACGAGAGCATGAGTGACTGTGCATAAGGCATCCCGGTCCAGGAAGGGACGCAACTGGCGGATCAGGCGAACCTGAAAAAATGCTCTCCTGGAGACGGTTGTCAAATGGTCTTCAAAGGACAACCGACCATCCAGGAGCACGCCCAAGTTGCGTACCTTCTCCATCGGGGCCAATGATTCACCCCCGACAGACAGCCGCATCTGCAGCTGACTGTACCGAGGTGCCGGCATCCACAGCCACTCCGTCTTGGAGGGATTAAGTTTGAGCCTGTTCCTCCCCATCCAGACCCATACGGCTTCCAGACACCGGGACAGCACTTCGACAGCTTCACTGGGGTGGTCCGGGGTGGAAAAGTACAGCTGGGTGTCATCAGCGTACAGCTGGTACCTCACACCGAAGCCACTGATGATCTCACCCAGCGGCTTCATATAGATGTTGAACAGGAGGGGTGAGAGAATCGACCCCATGGCACCCACACATGAGGCACCTTGAGTCGATCTCTGCCCCCCTGTCAACCCCGTCTGCGTCCGATCAGAGAGGTAGGAGGAGAACCACCGATAAACGGTGCCTCCCACTCCCAACCCCTCCAACCGGCGCAGCAGGATACCATGGTCGATGGTATCAAAAGCCGCTGAGAGGTCTAATAGGACCAGGGCAGAGGAGTAACCCCTATCCCTGGCCCTCCAGAGATCATCCACCAGTGCGACCAAAGCTGTCTCCGTACTGTATCCGGGCCGGAAGCCGGACTGGAACGGGCCTAGATAGACAGCTTCATCCAGGTACTGGGGTAGCTGACACGCCACCACACTCTCTACAACCTTCGCCATAAAGCGAAGATTGGAGACTGGCCGGTAGTTCCCTAAAACAGCTGGGTCCAGGGAAGGCTTCTTGAGGAGGGGTCTCACCACCGCCTCTTTCAAGGCCATGGGAAAGACCCCCTCCCGCAAAGAAGCATTTGTAATCCCCTGGAGCCAGCCTCGTGTCACCTCCTGAGTAGCCAGTACTAACCATGGGGGGCCCGGATCCAGTAAACATGTGGTGGCGTTCAGCCTACCCAGCAACCTGTCCATGTCCTCGGGAGTCACAGGATCAAAGTCATCCCAAACCACCTCAACAAGACGGGCCTCAGAACCCTCGCCCGGATCTACCCAATTTTGATCCAATCCGTCCCGAAGCTGAACGATTTTGTCGTATAGATAACCGTTAAACTCCTCGGCACGCCCTTGTAGGGGGTCCTCCCGCCCCTCCTGTTGAAGGAGCGAGCGGGTCACCCAAAACAGGGCGGCCGGGCGGTTATCTGCCGACGCAATGAGGAGGAACGAGAACGTCAGAACCCTCATTGCCACTAGGTAGGTCCTACTATAGGACCTAACTAGTGTCCGGTCAGCCTCAGAGCGGCTGGATCTCCAGGCACTCTCTAGGCGTCTTCTCCGGCGCTTCATCTCCCTCAGCTCCTCGGAGAACCAAGGAGCTGGTTGAGACCGACGCCGGGTCAGAGGCCACAAAGGCACGACACGGTCCAAAGCTCCAGCCGCGGCCCGTTCCCAGGCCACAACTAGCTCTTCAGTTGAGTCGTAGGTCAGGTGTTCGGGAAATGGCCCAAGCTCCGTCAGGAACCTCTCCGGGTCCATCAGGTGCCTGGGACGGAACCAACACATTGGTTCCGTCTCCCTGCGGTGGTGGGTAGCGGTCAGAAAGTCTAGACGAAGGAGAAAATGATCTGACCATGACAAAGGTTCAACAACTAAATCATTTAAAACCAGATCATTAGACCACTGGCCAGAGATAAAAATCAGGTCTAGGGCACCTCCCCCGACGTGGGTAGGGCCGTCAATTAACTGAATCAGGTCCATGGCCGTCATGGAAGCCATGAACTCCTGAGCTGCCGAGGATGCTATGCCGGCTGATGGCAAATTGAAATCCCCCATGACCAACAGTCTGGGGGTTTCAACTGCCAACCCGGCCAGCAACTCCAACAGCTCAGGCAGGGCTGTAGTCACACAGCAAGGAGCCAGGTACGTGATCAACAAGCCCACCTGAGTTCTACGACCCCACTTCACGAAGAGGGATTCACACCCAGCTATCTGAGGCACAGTGGTTTCCCACAGTGGTTCGGCTCAAGACTCTCCTTAATGATAACCGCCATCCCTCCACCCCTACCCTGGGCCCTCGGCTGATGGAATGCTCGGAAACCTGGTGGGCACATCTCCACTAGGGGAACCCCCCCTTCGGTGCCCAGCCAGGTCTCCGTAATGCCCATAACGTCCGCGGTCCCTTCCTGAATAAGATCTGAAATCAGGGGGGCTTTATTAACATGGACCTGGCATTACATAACATCAGCCGGAGGCCCAGGTCCCGATACCCTGGCCACTGGTCACGGAAATTTCTGGGGCCGGAGCACGCAATCGTCAGAACAGCGAGGGCGAGCCCCAAACCTGATGTGCCCCCTTCCGTGATATCTGCCACTCCCACTTACCGTAGTAATAGCTCGACCCTGACAAACTGGAACGACACCCCTCGCCATAACCCCAGGACCTATTAAGTTACCGCCGCGAACACATGGTGGACCTAGCCCCCTCCCTGACGGGTTTCCACCCATCCACCCCTACCCTCCCAACCCGAACCCGTCAATTCCCACCTCCCTTAAAGTTCCCATTAAAACTCCCCTTAAAAAACCGATTAAAACAGTTAATTAAAAATCCCCTGAGTCTCCTATTTTTGGCTTGCCACCTCTCGGGGTTCCAAAACCCGTCCTCAAGATGGGCCCTCGATAATGTGGAGGGCCAAACCCATGAGAGGGAATCTCGAGGGCAAGAAGGTCGGCCGCTGTAAATGTTCGCATAACAATAATCTGGTAAACCAAAGGGTTGCGTCCATAAATATGTCATGTCATTGAAATCACGAGAAATGGTGGAAAAGCAGTCCTGGTCGGTCAAGTTGTTCAAGAAGATGGTGTAATACACGGGACAGAAATCGGCTGAAAGGAATCCTCGACGACAAAAGAGGTAGACAACGGCCCAGGTGATGGAGAAAGGGCCAGATGATTCGATGGTTATGTGAAAGTAGAGAGTCATCCCCGCTGTCGTCACCCTCATTACGACGTCAACTGCCATCGGGAAACAATCATTCCCAGAAAACTGTCCAAAGAGACCCGTGGACCGGCAAGCTATCTGTTCCGCCGACGAGGGGGCAATGACATCAAAATGCCCCCCCCCACCGGCTGGATACAAGATAACAAATGTAGGTATGAACATAAACATAAACAAAGGAAGTAAATACAAATAAATGGGGACATATATGTGCATATAAATGTTTGTTTATACACAAGCACACTTACATATGTACAAGACCCACAGGATATTATCATATTTAGGTCACATTCCAAAACGAATCTCTTGCAAGCTTTCCCCACCATCACTACCACTTCTTATACTAGCTTAGATATAGGCCAACATCAGTGCTGGACAAGAGCAGTTTGAGGATGCTGTAAGGTTGTCCATGGAATGTCTGCCGATTCTCTCCCTCATTTGTCAAGGCAGAGTTGGATGGGGTCATAAGTAACAATTAAAAAAAAACCCGCTCATTTTACAAGCAGAGCGCTGCAAATAATTTCTGCATTGTCACCGTTGAATCTTACCACCCCGAGCCATTAGGCAGATGTAAATTCATTCCTTCATCTTGCACAATTAATTCTGTAATGAGTCATGGTTTTCATCGCGTACATTGCTTGCGCTAGCCATGGGAAACGGGAGAACGGTTGTACAGATGTTGTACTTCTCTCCAGTGCAACGGTCTTTAATCGTCCCTCTCCCTTCAAGACTCTCACTTAGAGAGATTGACAACTGGAAAGTCGCTTTGAAGCTTATAAGAAACAGCGCTGGTTTTCAGATACACCAAACAACATGGTAAAGGACTGCATTTCCCTTTGCTCGAATGACTCTTTCCCCCCCACCCCGAGTCTTCCCCTTTTATATTGATCACTCAGTTGGAGAGCTAAACAGTGGAGGAAAAACAGGGGTTATAGGCCTGTCCAGAATTTTGTGAATGCCATTGAGATTCATGGAAGCTAACAAGAGGCTGACCCAGCGTGTAAAAGCCATTGACATCCAAAGGAATAAAAGAACAAGATAATAAGCGTGAAAACTCAAGTTGAGCTTTTTTATTATAATAAAAAATTTTGGTAGCTCCATACCTTACTTGTTTTATGGCAGACGTCTGAGGAAAGTCTGTTTTGAATATATTCCTTATCAGTACTTTTGCACACAAAAAAGTATTAGTATCTACCTACAGTATATGGTATCAACAGCTCCTTTTGTGCAGTGTTGCTGCACATTCTAAACTACCAATGTCATTTTAACTTCCTGGTCATATTTTAGGACCAAGAAACACTTTAACTAATTCTTATCAAGAATTCAATTGTCAAAAAAAATGGAAATGAAAGTGGATGCATTTTGTACTGTAAAGGAATCTCAACATCAACTCCATCAACCAATCAAGATGTAACAACAGAGCCAACCAATCTGCTTACAGCAACAAGGCCAGCACTCTACACCTCCCCACCAGTATTTATAGAGAGATGGCAGCTCCGACCATGCTTTGCTCGCACGAGCATGAAGCCGAAAGCACCAGCCTGAAGATGACAAGTGGGACCTCGTCGGAACGTCACCTAGATACTTTCAACCTTACACGGGAAAAGACCCGAATACACCAAGACCTACATACCTATACCTGTGAAAACCTACAAAAACCTTTAAGGTCGTTTTAAGGTGTTGGAACAGGGACTGTGGCTTTAAGGTTGGACCTTAAAGCCACAGGACACGATATTGACTTTAAAAAGACCAGAACTATCGCCAAAACTGAACACTTTAGCAACATAATAATCAGAGAAGCCATCGAGATAGAAAAACGCCCACACAGCATGAACAAACGAGATGACACCTCCCGCCTACCAGCCATTTGGAAACCCGCCCTTACTGACAAACGAGTCCCTAACACGAGGAATGACACCAGACCCACACTCACGAGGTCCACACATGATGTCACCACCACACATCCACCCAGAAAGCAGACCCAAACCCACACTGATCATGAAGCACGACCAAGGACCAGAAGCCAGACCGCAGCTGCAACATTAGCCATTTCAAACCCCTCCAATCCATACATGCAGCAGACTGACACCCACTATGAAGATGTAGCACGACCACAAACACGAAGCCAAACAACAGCAATGCAGCTCACCAGCTCAAATCCCCCTGCAAGTCAGACTAATCTGAGCACAACCAAGCCCCCACCCAAACAGGACACACCCCCAGCCAATCAGAGCACAAAAAACCCCCATCCAATCAGAGCACAAGCCAAGCTCCCACCCAATCAGTTCAAACCCCCACTAGCAGTTAAAAAGGAAGAAACAGCTGCGATCACACATTGCTCCCAGAAGCACGAAGCTGAAGCCTGAAGATGACGAATGAGACTTCACGAAACGTCGCCAAGACACTTCCAATTTTACGGGAGAAAACCCAATAACCAAAGACCTACATACATACAAAAACCTTTAAGGTCGTTTTAAGGTGTTGGAACAGGACTGTGGCTTTAAGGTTGGACCTTAAAGCCACAGGACACGATATTGACTTTAAAAGACCAGAACTATCGCCAAAACTGAACACTTTAGCAACATAATAATCAGAGAAGCCATCGAGATAGAAAACGCCCACACAGCATGAACAAACGAGATGACACCTCCGCCTACCAGCCATTTGAAACCGCCCTTACTGACAAAGCAGTCCCTAACACGAGGAATGACACCAGACCCACACTCACGAGGTCCACATGATGTCACCACACACATCCACCCAGAAAGCAGACTCAAACCCACACTGATCATGAAGCACGACCAGAGACCAGAAGCCAGACCGCAACTGCAACATTAGCCATTTCAAACCCCTCCAATCCATACATGCAGCAGACTGACACCCACTATGAAGATGTAGCACGACCACAAACACGAAGCCAAACAACAGCAATGCAGCTCACCAGCTCAAATCCCCCTCCAAGTCAGCCTAATCTGAGCACAACCAAGCCCCCACCCAAACAGGACACACCCCAGCCAATCAGAGCACAAAAACCCCCATCCAATCAGAGCACAAGCCAAGCTCCCACCCAATCAGTTCAAACCCCCACTAGCAGTTAAAAAGGAAGAAACAGCTGCGATCACACATTGCTCCCAGAAGCACGAAGCTGAAGCCTGAAGATGACGAATGAGACTTCACGAAACGTCGCCAAGACACTTCCAATTTTACGCGGGAGAAAACCCGAATAACCAAAGACCTACATACATACACCCGCAAAAACCTCAGAAAATATATATATATATATATATATATGATATGATATATATATATTGATATGATTGATTATATATATATATATATATATATATATATATATATATATATATATATATATATATATATATATATATATATATATATATATAGGTCTTTGGTTGTTCGGTTTTCTCCCGTGTAAAATTGGAAGTGTCTTGGCGACGTTTCGACGAAGTCTCATTCGTCATCTTCAGGCTTCAGCTTCGTGCTTCTGGGAGCAAACTTCCAATTTTACACGGGAGAAAACCCGAATAACCAAAGACCTACATACAAACACCTGCGAAAACCTCAGAAAACAATCACATGATGTTCAAACATACACTGCATGTTATGTCCATACATAAAGTCAGGGCTCTTATCTCACACTTAGATTGTTCATCATACTCGGACATTTTCCTCCATTCCACAAGCCATAATTAAATAAACCTCTACTAAATGTAAATATATTATATATAAGCTAAACCATTCACAAATCTTACAACAACATCACAAATACAAGGCTTGTTAGAATCAGGCAGGCTTCAAATCAGTTTTCCAAAATAGTTCATAAAATCAAATCAATTCAATTTCACTTCTGCTTTAATTTGTAAAAAAATCAATTTGATTCTGTTTGGATGTCTGAACCATTTTAAATCAAATAATCCAAACTGGTCCAATTCAATTCCAGATAAAATCGTAGCACAGTAGAAAGCGGTCCAAAATTATTCAAAAGCACGCCAGCTTGATTCAACGCTTTGAGTTGACTTGGCAATCGGATTCAGCCAGGCACTTTGGTTTGCAAATTCAGTCAAATAACTCTGTAAACCAATTTCTGAACCAAATACATCCCTGACTAAGATGCCAGCGTTGTGAGGTTAAAGGTTGCAACAGTCAAAAGTTTCTCGCCCATTAAATTAAATTGTTAATGAAACTCGAGATGGCTCAGTGTGGAGGCCACAAATGCTCCCTTTAACTGTAAAAATGATTCCTCCCGCAGCACCAGAATCTAGATTAAAATGCCCCTGATTGCCGAGGACAGCTTAACAGTATCTTTATTAAGGATACTGTAGAGAGTTGCCATTGTAAATTTAATACCCGATCAATGCAGAACTGGGAGAGTAATACCATTTTGTCTTAGAAAGTGCATCCTACAGCTTTGCAACTCTGCAAGGATAAATTAAAACCTCACTCTAGCAATCCACATGGAACAAAACAATAGGCGGTATATATCTAACCATGTCATAACCAATGAGACAACAATCAGATCTCATGCTGTACCCAGCACAAAAAGTCATTATATTCCAGTCCATTGATCAAGCGTGAGTTTTCAAATGCAGCTTTGTACTTAGGGTGGAAGGGGGCATTTTAAACATTTCCGTTTTAGTATGCACTTAAGAGCCATCTCTAAAACTCTGGTTTATCTCCCATGGCTTGGGAGTTCTTGCTTCGCTATGTATGGAGCTCCCCATCATATGCGCAGGCCGTGGGAAATAGAACATTATGCTTATTTTTAACATCACGATCTTACAATGGCTGCTAAAAACAGATTTTTTCCCCCACCCTCCCACTCCAGGGTAACAACAACAACAACAAAAATTAAAATAAGCGTGCACATTTGCTTCATGTCATTTGCCTCTGTGAGCAAATGATACAAACCATTCCTTTGTATCCTGTTAAAAGTAAGGCTGTGTGGAAACATCTAAAACTCACCCACATATCCAGGCCCAAATGCTACTTATCTTAGCCCTCTTTTCCCTTCTTATAGAATGTTTGGTACTGAAAACCTTTGAAAGGCTAGTGCTTTCCTACTTGAAAACCATCACGGATCCGCTGTTAGACCCCTTGCAATTTGCATACCGAGCAAATAGATCAACAGATGATGCTGTTAATATGGCTCTGCACTACATCCTACAACATCTTGAGTCTCCAAAGACCTATGCAAGGGTCCTTTTTGTAGACTTTAGTTCAGCATTCAATACCATCATTCCAGACATTCTTCTAACTAAGCTAAACCAGCTACAGGTACCGGAACAGACTTGTAAGTGGATCACAAGCTTCCTAACAAACAGGAAGCAGCAGGTGAAGCTAAGCAAGATCACATCAAATACCTGTACAATTAGCACAGGGGCCCCCCAAGGCTGTGTGCTCTCCCCACTTCTCTTCTCTCTGTATACCAATGACTGCATCTCCAATGATCCATTTGTTAAGCTACTGAAGTTCGCAGATGACACAACAGTGATTGGTCTCATTCGAGACAATGACGAATCCGCATATAGACAAGAGGTCGAACGACTAGCCTTGTGGTGCAACCAAAACAATCTGGAACTGAACACACTCAAAACCGTAGAAATGGTGGTAGACTTTAGGAGAAACCCTTCCATACTTCCACCTCTCACAATACTTGACAACACAGTATCAACAGTAGAAACCTTCAAATTTCTGGGTTCTATCATATCGCAAGATCTCAAATGGACAGCTAACATCAAAAACATCATTAAAAAAGGACAAAAAAGACTGTTCTTTCTGCGCCAACTCAGTAAACTCAAACTGCCCAAGGAGCTGCTGATCCAATTCTACAGAGGAATTATTGAGTCTGTCATTTGCACCTCTATAACTGTCTGGTTCGGTTCTGCAACCCAACAAGAAAAACACAGACTTCAGAGGATAATTAGAACTGCAGAAAAAATAATTGCTACCAACCTGCCTTCCATTGAGGACCTGTATACTGCACGAATCAAGAAGAGGGCCGTGAAAATATCTGCAGATCCCTCGCATCCTGGACATAAACTGTTTCAACTCCTACCCTCAAAACGACGCTATAGTGCACTGCACAACAGAACAACTAGACACAAGAACAGTTTTTCCCCGAAGGCCATCACTCTGCTAAACAAATAATTCCCTCAACACTGTCAGACTATTTACTGAATCTGCACTACTATTAATCGTTTCATAGTTCCCACCACCAATCTCTTTCCACTTATGACTGTATGACTATAACTTGTTGCTGGCAATCCTTATGATTTATATTGATTGATATTGATATATTGACCATCAATTGTGTTGTAAATGTTGTACCTTGATGAACGTATCTTTTCTTTTATGTACACTGAGAGCATATGCACCAAGACAAATTCCTTGTGTGTCCAATCACACTTGGCCAATAAAATTCTATTCTATTCTATTCTATTCTATTCTATTCTATTCTATTCTATTCTATTCTATTCTATTCTATTCTATTCTATTCTACTGTAGATGTGACACCAATCCCTATTAAAATGCTATTTTGGGTGGCGGGAAACTGGTGGATAGCACTCTGTAAAATTATTCTACATCCATGCACTGGTTGTAAATGTAAATGTAAATATGCACCAAGACAAATTCCTTGTGTGTCCAATCACACTTGGCCAATAAAAAATTCTATTCTATTCTATTCTAAAGAAAAGTCGTGTATGACACACATGCAAAAAACATTTATTTTATTTTATTTTATTATTTTATTTTATTTTATTCTATTCTATTTTATTATTTTATTTTATTATTTTATTTTATTTTATTATTTTATTTTATTTATTTTATTTTATTATTTTGTTTCAGTTTATTTATTTTATCAATCATATATAATATAACAGGTATAAGTATAAACATAATTTGGATGCATGAAAAGAGTAAGTAAAAAAGGAATATTAAGACAGGGATGGTAGGCACGCTGGTGCGCTTATGCACACCCTTTACAGACCTCTTAGGAATGGGGTGAGGTCAACCTTAGACAGTCTAAGGTTAAAGTTTTGGGGGTTTTGGGAAGAAACTACAGAGTCAGGTAGTGCATTCCAGGCATTGACCACTCTGTTGCTGAAGTTGTATTTTCTACAATCAAGTTTGGAGCGGTTCACTTTAAGTTTGTATCTATTGTGTGCTCCTGTATTGTTGTGGTTAACGCTGAAGTAGTCATTGACAGGTAGGACACTGAAGCAGATGATTTTATGGGTTATGCTCAGGTCATGCCGAAGGCGGCATAGTTCTAAGTTGTCTAAGCCCAAAATTTTGAGTCTGGTGGAATAAGGTATTTTATTGTGGGTAGAGGAGTGGAGGATTCTTCTTGTAAAATCCCTCTGGACTTTCTCGACTGTATTAATGTCTGATATGCAGTGCGGGTTCCAGACAGATGAGCTGTATTCAAGAATTGGTCTAGCAAATGTTTTGTATGCTCTAGTTAGTGGTACAATATTACCAGAGAAGAAGCCACGCAAGATTAGGTTAACAACTCTTATTGCCTTTTTGGCAATGTTGTTACAGTGGGCTCTGGCACTTAGATCTTTAGAAATGAGTACTCCAAGGTCCTTGACAGAGTGAGGGTCATCTATAAGGTCACGTCCATCTATTTTGCATTTTATGTTTTGATTCTTTTTGCCAATGTGCAAGACAGAGTATTTGTTGGTTGAGATCTGAAGTTGCGACTTGTTAGACCAATCTGACACATAGTCGAGGTCTTTTCGAAGGGTAGTTGCATTGTCTGTAGTGTTGAATAGTTTTTCTCATTATGTCATTTTTTTCTGGAACATGAGGCCTACATGGTGGAAAGAAGGATTCTCTTTGATTATTTCTCTCCATCTCACAAGATAAGACAGGGTGGGCATTGTCCAGGTCATCTCTGTGGAACCATGACTAATGATTTGACTCTGAAAGTGCATCTTCTTTGTAATGGCACCTGAGCTGCAGATTAGCATGCCCCTTAGATTCAGATGACCTTGACACCGTTGGTCTTCATCAGGCACTTCTAGTAAGTTTGTGTGTTTGTGTGTGTGTGAGAGAGAGAGGGCTTAGGAGAATGATTGTGGTTCATAAAAGTCTGTAGAGATTCTCAGTCATCCAGGTCATGGTTGTCCCAAAGGTGCTTTTTTTCTGGAGGCAACTGGACGTTCTTGTTTTTTCTTTGAAGACGTTTCACTTCTCATCCAAGAAGCTTCTTCAGCTCTGCCTGGATGGTGGATAAACCTCTAAGTGGCCTCAACGACTCTCTAAAAGAATGCAAATGACCATCTTTGAAGCATTATAACATAATAACAGAGTTTGAAAATACTTTGGAAGTCTTCTAGTCTACCTCACTACCTCGCTACACCATTTCAGGCAAATGTTTGTCCAACCTCATCTTGAAAATCTCCAAGTGATGGAACATCCACAACTTTGAGGGCAAGCTATTCCATTGATTAATTCCAATCCATTGATTAATTGGTCTCGCTGTCGGGAAATTCCTCATCAGTTCTAGTTTGTTCCCTCCTTGATTAGTTGCCAACCGTTGCTTCTTGTCCTGCCTTGTCAGGTGCTTTCGAGAATATTATCTTCTTTGTCGTTGATGTATTTTTAGTTGTGTTTCATTTATCTGATTGAGCCCAATGTTAGTTTTCTAGAGTCATAATTTGTGAGTCGAGAAGCCACATAGACAGATTCCATAAATTACTGGATTAAATAAATAATGAGGAAAGTCAATTTCCATACCTGTGAATTCCATCTGGACGAAGGAGAGATGTGAAATTTCACAGAGCCAAATCCCAGTTTGGGACTAAAATTAATTTGGGGGAAAATATGGTAATTTCTCCAGTTCAAGATACTTTTGTTATGAAGCAAGGAGTGTCGAGCACAGCTCTGGCTCGACACATGATGCTACTGGGATCTGGATCATGGGAGCAGCCCCTACTCAAAGATCTAAGAGGATGACATATCAAGGACTTGTTTGAGGGCTGCAGGGATCTGCATTTGGTAAGCATGAGAAATGAGTCAACACACTGGTGGCCAGGATAGAGGGAGATGAGGGCTGGGCGTTAGGAAGAGCTGCTTGAATTCCGGGATTTAGCAGATGACATGGCAGCTGAAGCTGTCAGACAAGAAGGGAGAGAGCGGCCGTCCGTCCAATCAGCTGACCAGTTCAGCCATGGGGCGGGGCCTGAGCAGCGCGGGATGTTTAAAAGGGACTGAGAGGCAGAAGCTCTCAGCGCTGACTTTATACAAAGAACCCTCGACTTTTCCTGAGAACTGGTTTGTAGCAGACCAAATGAAAGCAGTCATTATCTGGAAGAAACCCAACTTGGCTTGTTTATTCTCACGGCGTCTGACACAACTGTGGCTGAGCAAGCCGAGAAGGAGTTTCAGCAACTATCCAAAACCGTACATCTCCTCTGGTGCTATTGCAGTGAAATGGTGAGTTAACTAAGGCCCTTTTCTACCCAGCAAACCTCCAGTTTCTTAGTAGATTTTCAATCCCACTTTCCTGAGTTTCATTAGCCTTGTAGAAGCGGAAGACCATATTTTGGAAGTTATACTCAAATCTTGAGTTTCCTCAACTGCAGTAATGCTAAAAAAATAATAATCAAATCACAATGGTTGAAGCTGCCAAAAGTGTAAAAACCAGAACTTTTTACCTCCCTCAACACCCAACTGGGAGGAGGAGGAGGAGGGGTAGAGGTGGTGGTGGAGGAAGAGGAAGAAGAGGAGGAAGGAGAAGAAGTGGAGGAGAAGCAGCAGAAGCAGAAGCAGAAGCAGAAGCAGAAGCAGAAGCAGAAGCAGAAGCAGAAGCAGAAGCAGAAGAAGAAGAAGAAGAAGAAGAAGAAGAAGGGAAGATGATGATGATGAAGAAGAAGAAGATGAAGACGAAGCATTCAGAAGAAGGAGAAGGAGAAGGAGAAGGAGGAGAAGGAGAAGGAGAAGGAGAAGGAAAAGAATTTGGATTTACCAAACCCTATATCGTAATCATACCTTTCCAAATAATATGAGATCAGTCTGTAACTACACAGTACCTCCATGTTGCTACAGGCAATTTGGTAAAGACTCTTAAATGGGGGAGGCAGTTTGTTTATCATCCTAAGACAGCCTGCACAATTTCTTCAATTGAAGAACAATTTACCTTCGTATTTCCTACGCATTCTGAGCACGAACATACACGGTATAGCAAAGAGACAACACTGCAAGTTTTTTTTGTTTGTTTCTTTAATTCAGTGCAGAATCTTGCAGGTTTTCTTCTCAGAAAGATTGAAAGCACTTTATCCCCTGACCAGATATTTATTTATTTATTTATTTATTTTTTGTTTCCCTTCAGGGCAAAAATAAATAATAATAAAAAACCCTAACTAAAGTGTAGGAAATAACTCTGTTTTTGCAAGTGGGTATCTTGCCAACTGCTGATACTCTGCTATCTATAATGGTGTTTTGCCATCACACTTTATCTACCCCTTCACTATACCTTATCTTTCTTTCCCCCCTCAGTGAGTAAACAAATAGAGCATATTCAAAAAAAAAATAAAATTGACTCCTTCTTCAAAGAGAGCTGAGAGCTTCTAAAGTTATAGCAGTGAGGTTTGTATAAGGGGAGGCAAAGAGAGCGACAGCTTTCTATATTCAGAGCGTCGTCTTCTTATTACAGGATGGATGTTTTCTCCCAGGAATATTTAATATTCCCGTGGTTTTTAAGCTGTCTTCCAGAGCACTTCAATTTTTTTTTTTTTTTGAAAGATGTTATCAGTTTTTTTTTTCTCAACTAAAGGATCACCGAATGTCAACTAAGCTTCTGTGAAATATTATTTCTCTGCCACTGCTGCTCTTTCTTTGCAAAAAAAAAAAAAAGATTACGAGTCCAACGATCAGTTCGAGAATTCAGTTCAGGTAGATTATAGGCAAGGGTGGGCTTCAAAATTTTTAGCGAGGGGTTCTCTGCTCGGTGGCTGGCTGGGCGTGGCCATGGTGGGCGTAGCCTAGTCGGCCTCCTGCACCACTGGGGTGGGTGCAGGGGTGGGTTCTACTTACCTTTACTAGCGGTTTGCATCGTGCCCGCGTGCCTGCGGTTGCTCCACTTGTGCGCACACGCCCTCTTCTGTGCATGCACAGAAGAGTTAATGACATTTGGGTCAGTGGGCGAAGCCTCCCGCCGGTTTTACTACTGGTTCTATAGAACCGGTCCAAACCGGGAGCAACTCACCACTCGTGGGAGGGGGCATTTTTGCCCTCCTGGGGCTCTGGAGGCTTCCCTTGAAATGGGCCCATTTCTGGCCTTCCCAAACTTCTGTTAGGCTAAAGTGACGAGATTTCAGCAATGGCAAAGCGGGACACCATTGACGGGGGAGGGGGGGCTGCGCATGCGCGCTGAGTCTCGCCACCTGGCTGAAGGAGGAGGAGCGGCTGCTGCTTCTCGGCTCTTCCAGGCAGGCTCGGCTCTCCTCTCGGCTCTTCCAGGCAGGCTCAGCTCTCCTCGGCTCTCCTCTCGGCTCTTCCAGGCAGCGGGCGGTCTCGCGCCCCCTTCTCCGCCACTCCCCCTTCTCCACCTCCTCCTCTTCCTCTTGCGTTGCCGCCTCCCATTTTCAGCATGGGAGTGGGGGAAAAAATCGGGATTTTTTTGAAATGCCGCGGGACGTGGGACAAATTATTCAAAAGCGGGACTGTCCCGCCAAAAGCGGGACGTCTGGTCACTATATGTTAGGCCTGTTTTTTGGCCTCCCTGAGCTTCTATGCATGCCCTGCACTTACCTGCATCCAAAACTCCTGGGACTCCTGGGACTCCTGGGAGTGGGTGGGGCCAGCCAGGAGTGGGATTTGGGGGTTCTCCGAACGGCACAGAGCTAGAGGTTCTCCCGAACCCCCAGCAGCCCAACCCTGGTTACATATGCATATAAAAGCCTGCATTTTAATTGTAGGCGGTGCCTTACGATGGATGCATTTCTCATCATTTTGCAACTGAATCATGAAAAGAAAAAGATTCAACGCCCCGTGCATTCGTGTAGGTTCTTATTGTCTTCCCGTTGCCTTAGGTGAATATCTGGATATTAAGCAATCAAACATGTGGATCTTCTCAAAAAGGTGATGGGGGGGGGAAACCCTCGCAGTTCCTTAAGTAACCTTTGCATGAAATATTAAGAAGGAACAGCTTCTGCAGAACATGGAAGAAGTAAGTAGATTGCAAAAATCTTGTCGAAGATAGAGAGCCTGGAAGGCACTAAATTAACTCTTTCTTTCCTCTTTCTTTCTTCTGAAGGATTTGAGCCAAAATTGAACCAACTCTTGTGGTAATATCATATCTATGCATTTATGTGATGTGTTGGAAGAGAGATCCGTCTGGTTCAGTTTCAAGCGGGGAGAAAGACACTGGAAGCATGGAGGGTGATTGGAAAGATGGTTTAATGGAGCAGAACAACAACAACAACAACAACAACAGCAATAATAATATAGTTATCTCGTTTGCTGTATATACTGTCATTTTGTGTAAATAAAATAATAATAACAACAACAACAACAACAGAGTTGGAAGGGACCTTGGAGGCCTTCTAGTCCAACCCCCTGCCCAGGCAGGAAACCCTACACCACTTCAGACAAACGGTTATCCAACATCTTCATAAAAACTTCCAGTGTTGGAACATTCAGAACTTCTAGAGGCAAGTTGTTCCACTGATTAATTGTTCTCACTGTCAGGAAATTTCTCCTTAGTTCTAAGTTGCTTCTCTCCTTGATTAGTTTCCACCCGTTGCTTCTTGTTCTACCCGCAGGTGCTTTGGAGAATAACTTGACTCCCTCTTCTTTGTAGCAGCCCCTGAGATATTGGAACCCTGCTATCACGTCTCCCCTAGTCCTTCTTTTTATTAAACTAGACATACCGAGTTCCTGCAACCGTTCTTCATATGTCTTAGCCTCCAGTCCCCTAATCATCTTTGTTGCTCTTCTCTGCACTCTTTCTAGAGTCTCAACAACTTTTTTACATCGTGGTGATCAAAACTGAATGTAGTATTCCAAGTGTGGTCTTACCAAGGCATTATAAAGTAGTATTAACACTTCATGTGATCTTGATTCTATCCCTCTGTTTATGCAGCCCAGAACTGTGTTGGCTTTTTTGGCATCAAGCTCATGGTCCTGGTGCAGCTGACCACATGGTGTGGAAAGTAAGGTTATTTATAGACAGGATCTTGATTGAGAGGTCTAAACTCTATCTAACACTCTATCTCTTTTCTTTATGAAGAAGATGTCTATAGAGAGTCTCAGTCATCCAGGTCATGGTTGTCCCAAAGGTGCTTTTTTCAAGAGGCAACTGGACTTCTGGTTTTTCTTTGAAGATGTTTCACTTCTCATCCGAGAAGCTTCTTCAGCTTTGATTGGATGGTGGGGAATGCAAAGATTTATACTCCTTGCAGACAGCTGGTCATTTGCATTGTTAAGGCCACCTGGAGGTCTATCTGTGTCCTCAGCGTCACCTGAGTGGTGCAAATGGGTATGGAGCCTTCTTGGAACTGATGAAAGGACTTGTGTTGTAGATTGGAGATAGATGATGCCATATCCCTCCCCCTCTGTTGAGAGAGGGATGTTCAATTTTGACATAGATGGCTTCTTTGACTCCTCTTTCAAACCAGCGGTCCTCTCTGTCCAAAATGTGGACTTTGCTGTCTTCAAAGGAGTGGCCTGTCTCTTTTAAATGCAGATGGACTGTTGAATCTAGTCCTGATTTGTTTGTTCTCCTATGCTGTGCCCTGCGTTTATGAAGTGGTTGTTTTGTTTCCCCAATGTATAGATCTGCACATTTATGAAGCGGAGGAAGAAAAAAACATCTGCTTTACACCTGTGAACTGAGACAAGGTTTGCATCACACTTTGCACACCGAGGAGCTACAAGACATGATTAACAATCGCTCCCTGCGACTATGAGACAGCATAATTTCAGAGGGCTGTGTGTGCAGTCAGGTCTTAAAGGAATCGAATCTCTGCCTACCCAAATTTAGTTCTTTTAATAATCTGATAAGTGCTAACAAACAGCTTGTTAATGAAATCTAGATATGAAATCAAATGGAGCCATATTACCAGCACCACATGGGAAGAATGCACAAAGGTGAGTGGAGAGAGATCAGCAAAATAAGGAGACCGTGTAGCTCGATGGAATCTGGAAGGAGAGAAGGAAATGGCCAGGAATTATCTTCAGAAAGAAAAGCAATAAAATATGACATGCTGGAGAAATAATTGCAAAACAAATTGCCGGCTGAGATAGCTGCCGAAGATAGCAGGTTAGTGAAAGCAAATAAAATAACAGAAAAGAAAAAGGACGAAATGGCGAAAGCTGACATTTTAAAAGAAGGGCAACTGGTGACTTCTTTTATTATATGAGAAGAAATATGATTTATTTAGTTAATTAATCCGATATAGAACTGATGAACTGGTGGTATTGATGCCAATAGAAGGGCACATCTTGAGTCCCTAAGGTTATCTATAATTATCATAATCAAATCTTTGATGTAATCCCAACCCTGGTACCTCCAGGTTACTGCCAAATTTGTTCTTTTTTTTCCCCCAGAAGGGCAGCAATCATATCAATTATAATTTATATTGCATTAACCTTAAATGAAGCCTATACATAGGTAGCTTTTATTTACCGAGCTAAATAAATGTTTGCAAATTTTTGGTGAAGTTGTAAACTCCAAGAAACCATCGGAATAGAGCTAGAAGGTTTATTGGAGGTCTTCTAGTCCAACCCCCTGCTCAAGCAGGAGATCCTATACCATTTCAGACAAATCCAGTCTCTTCTTAAAAACCTCTAGTGATGAAACACCCACAATTTCTGAAGGCAAGCTATTCCACGGGTTAATTGTTCTCATTATTAGGAAGTTTCTACTTAATTCCAGATTGCTTCCCTCTTTGATTAGTTTCCATCCATTGTTCCTTGTCTCGCCTTCTGGTGCTTTGGAAAATAAGTTGACCACCCTCTACTTTGTAGCAGCCCCTCAAATACGGAAATACTGCTATCATGTCACCCCTAGTCCTTTTTTCTAGACTAGCCAAAACCCTAATCTTGAAACTGCTCTCTCTATATATAGAGAGACTCTCCAGGCCTTTAATCATCTTAGTTACTCTTCTTTGTACTTTTTCCAAAGTCTCAACATCTTTTTTATAATATGGTGACCAAACCTGGGTGCAGGATTCCAGATGTGGTCTCAGTAAGCTCAAACTGCCCAAGGAGCTGCTGATCCAATTCTACAGAGGAATTATTGAGTCTGTCATTTGCACCTCTATAACTGTCTGGTTCGGTTCTGCAACCCAACAAGAAAAACACAGACTTCAGAGGATAATTAGAACTGCAGAAAAAATAATTGCTACCAACTTGCCTTCCATTGAGGACCTGTATACTGCACGAATCAAGAAGAGGGCCGTGAAAATATTTGCAGATCCCTCGCATCCTGGACATAAACTGTTTCAACTCCTACCCTCAAAACGACGCTATAGAGCACTGCACACCAGAACAACTAGACACAAGAACAGTTTTTTCCCGAAGGCCATCACTCTGCTAAACAAATAATTCCCTCAACACTGTCAGACTATTTACTGAATCTGCACTACTATTAATCGTTTCATAGTTCCCATCACCAATCTCTTTCCACTTATGACTGTATGACTATAACTTGTTGCTGGCAATCCTTATGATTTATATTGATATATTGATCATCAATTGTGTTGTAAATGTTGTACCTTGATGAACGTATCTTTTCTTTTATGTACACTGAGAGCATATGCACCAAGACAAATTCCTTGTGTGTCCAATCACACTTGGTCAATAAAATTCTATTCTATTCTATTCTATTCTACTAAGACTTTATAAAGTGGTACTAATACTTCATGTGATTTTGATTCTATGCCTCTGTTTATACACTCGGTTTGATTGCTTATTTGTACCCTACGATTATCATTAAGTGTTGTACCTTATGGTTCTTGACGAATGTCTTTTTATGTACACTGAGAGCATATGTACCAAAGACAAATTCCTTGTGTGTCCAATCACACTTGGCCAATAAAGAATTCTATTCTACTCTACTCTATTCTACTCTGTTCTATTCTATTCTATTCTATTCTATTCTATTCTATTCTATTCTATTCTGTTCTGTTCCGTTCCGTTCCGTTCCGTTCCGTTCCATTCCATTCCATTCCATTCCATTCTATTCTTTCTTCATTACAATATCTATTCTATTCTATTCTATTCTATTCTATTCTATTCTATTCTATTCTACTCTACTCTACTCTACTCTACTCTACTCTACTCTACTCTACTCTACTCTACTCTACTCTACTCTACTCTACTCTACTCTACTCTACTCTAGTCTAGTCTTATTCCATTCCATTCCATTCCATTCCATTCCATTCTATTCTACAACCAAGGATTGTTTTAGCTGTTTTGGCTGCTGCCGCACACTGCTGGCTCATGTTTAAGTGATTGTCCACTAGTTCTCAAAGGTCCCTCTAACAGTTATTGGTTTTGTGATAGGGTGACTGTGAGTTCTAGTCCTGTCTTGGACATGAGGCCAACTAGGTGACTTTGGGTTAGTCCCTCCATCTTAGTCCTAGGAAGAATTGCAGGCAAGAGCAAACTACTTCAGAAGAAACCTTGCCCAAAACTGCAGGGACAAATCCAGGCAGTTGACAGAAGACAACATTATAAGTCAGTCCTAATCATACCTTTAAATTAGTTAGTTGGGTAAGGGCCTCTGGTGGCTCAACAGACTAATGCAGACTGTTATTAACACAGCTGCTTGCAATTACTGCAAGTTCAAGTCCCACCAGGCCCAAGGTTGACTCAGCCTTCCATCCTTTATAAGGTAGGTAAAATGAGGACCCAGATTGTTGGGGGCAATTAGTTGACTTTGTATATAATATACAAATGGATGAAGATTATTGCTTAACACAATGTAAGCCGCCCGAGTCTTCAGAGAAGGGCGGGATATAAATTCAAATAATTTTTTTTTAAAAAAGAATGTGATAGGGTAACCAAAGAAACTTCAAAAGATCTAAAGACTACCATGTTCATCATCTTGGATATCTCAGGTTGTAATTACCATTGACACTTATTTTTCTTCTTATATTACAGGTGAAATTTAAGTTACCTTTACTCAACACCTTCCATAATAAACCTGCCATCAGAAGTTTTGCATTCAAGGGATTTGGGGTGGGGAGAAGTACCGGTAAAGCAGTCTTCCATGAATATGTAGGTGGTAGAAGGCTAGGCTGGAGAACTAAGTGGCTGTCACTAGAAATTAGTAAGAAGGGAGAATCATAAGGGAATACAAGCCCAGTAAATAAATAAATGCAGGGAAAACCAATTGAAATTCCTGGATCAATACCCACTACTGGCTATTGACCATTCACAAAATGTCAAATGTGCAACCCATAGCTCAGTTTGACTTCTTTGTCAGTGCATAATCAGGAGCATGGTGGGTTGCATGGTTAGGATTCTGGGTTGGATGCTAACAAGCCCATGTTTGAGATCCGAGTGCTGCCATGGGGAAGGGTGAGCTCCTGTCCTCCACTCCAGCTCCTGCTCGGGACATGAAAAGAACCCCTAACTGGGTGTCCCTTGAGCAACAGTGATGTCAATAGTTAATCTTTACAATCCAGAAGCACCTCAGTGCTTGCGACATGGGTACAATGCAAGTGCTTCTTCTTCTTCTTCTTCTTCTTCTTCTTCTTCTTCTTCTTCTTCTTCTTCTTCTTCTTCTTCTTCTTCTTCTTCTTCTTCTTCTTCTTCTTTCTTTCTTTCTTTCTTTCTTTCTTTCTTTTATTTTATTTTGTCACAACAATATATGTAGGAATCATACAAAAGATTATATAGTATATAAACATATATGGGTAAATATAAGGAGGTATAAGCATATATATAGAAAGAAGAAAAGAAAAACAATAGGACAGGAACGGTAGGCACGTTTGTGCGCTTATGCACGCCCCTTATGGTCCTCTTAGGAATGGGGTGAGGTCAATAGTAGAAAGTTTTTGGATAAAGCTTTTAGGATTATGGGAAGAGACCACAGAGTCAGGTAAAGTATTCCAAGCACTGATGATTCTGTTACAGAAGTCATATTTTCTGCAATCTAGATTAAAGCGGTTGACATTAAGTTTGAATCTATTGGTTGCTCTAGTATTATTGCAATTGAAGCTGAAGTAGTCTTTAACAGGAAGGACATTACAATAGATGATTCTGTGAGTTAAACTTAGGTCTTGTCGAAGGCGACGGAGTTCCAAGTTTTCTAAGCCTAGCTTTGCTGGCTGAGGAACTCTGGGAGTTGAAGTCCACAAATCTTAAAAGAGCCAAGTTTGCAGACCCCTGTGTTAATGGATAGAAAGGCCTTCTTTCAAAATGGGTTCCTAAGACAGAAAAAGCAATTCCATTGCTAAAAGCATATTCTGGGACTGAGCATCTATGCTCATTATAGGTCACTTCTGACTTACTTTGCTTGGTTGGACTTTGCGCTTCCCATTTATTTTTGTTTTGTTTTAATAATAAAAACATAAAGTGGATTCTTGCAAGCCTGCTTAGCCTGGCTCCATGATCCAGAAAACTGAGCATTATCATTATATGCTATGATACAATATACTCCTTTTCCATCAGCACAGCAGCTGACATTTAAAAGTGGATTTTAGTGACTTTCATTATAGGGCAGAAGTCTTCAAGATGATAATAGCATAAAAAAATAATGTGCTTCTATTACTCCCCTCCACACTTATTATTTACTCTAGGATCCCTGCAAGATAGATTATGTTTTTCAAAGGAACAGCTTACTTGCAATTGAATTTTATTCTCCTGGCATTTTGACCCTGTTCCCTTGATTATATCAACTACAGGCCCAGCTCGATTATCCTTAGTATTCCAGCCAAGTAAACTAAAGCAAGCAATGTTACAAATTAATGAAGATATTCAGTGGAACAGCCCCCAAGCCTATTTAGTTCGAGCTTTGCAAGGCAGAAAAAAAAAAGACTCGTTCAAAGAAAACAGCTCATCATTGTAAGTCCGCTGAAGACTAGAATTGCATGGATTTATTGGGTTTATTTATTGGAATTGCACAGATATACAGGTGTGTAAGAACACAGATATGGGACGCAGTGTTTCAGTGGCTAAGGCGGTGAGCTTGTCAATTGAAAGATTGGCAGTTCAGCAGTTCAAATCCCTAGTGCCGTGTAACGGGGTGAGCTCCCGTTACTTGTCCCAGCTTCTGCCAACCTAGCAGTTCGAAAGCAGGTAAAAAAATGCAAGTAGAAAAATAGGGACCACTTTTGGTGGGAAGGGAATAGCGTTCCGTGCGCCTTTGGCATTGAATCATGCCGGCCACATGACCATAGAGACGTCTTCAGACAACGCTGGCTCTTTGGCTCTGAAACAGAGATAAGCACCGCCCCCTAGAGTCGGGAACGACTAGCCCGCATGTGCAAGGGGAACCTTTACCTTTACCAAGAACACAAATGAGTAAGTTTTGCCAGAGACTTGGCTTTGATAATAGCAGAAGACAGGCTAATTTCAAAATGGACTTGTATGTTTATTAATTTTATTTATTTTATTATTTCAACTTTTATACCGCCCTTCTCCCGAAGGACTCAGGGCGGTTTACAGCCAAGTAAAAACAATAATACAAAAGTTAAGAACAATTTAAAAAAACTAATTTTAAATTGGCCGAAATGTAAAAATTTGCTAAAACCCATTAAAAAACTAATTAACTAATTAAAACTATTAAAAGGCTGGGAAGTGGCTCACTAGGCTAATGCAGCCTGTTATTAACACACAGCTGCCTGCAATTACAATTACTGCAGGTTCTAGTCCCACCAGGCCCAAGGTTGACTTAGCCTTCCATCCTTTATAAGGTAGGTAAAATGAGGACCCAGATTGTTGGGGGGGCAATAAATTGGCTTTGTATATAAATATACAAATAGGATGAGACTATCGCCTTACACAATGTAAGCCACCCTGAGTCTTCGGAGAAGGGCGGGATATAAATTCAAATAATAATAATAAAAAACTATTAGGCTAGTCATGCTCGATGAAATAAAAGAGTCTTCAGCTCACACCGGAAGGCTCGGAGGTCAGAGAGTTGGTGCAACGTTGGAGGTAGTTCGTTCCAGAGGGCTGGGGCCCCCACAGAGAAGGCCCTCCCCCTGGGGGTCGCCAGCTGACATTGTCTGGCCGACGGCACCCTGAAGGTACCCTCTCTATGGGAGCGCACTGTTGAGGTGGAAACAGGTTTAGTTGATGGAACTGGAGCTGAGGGCAGGTCTACAGACATATTTCAAAAACCAAAAGTCGTCCTATGATTTACTCCTCCTGTTCTTTATCCATCAAAGTGAGAGAAACAGGCTTCAGGTGTTGTGTCTTGCCCGCTCTCACCGCAGCCGGGGTCTTCTTATCTGCTTCCAAATGCTGAGGAATGTCCTAGTATGCCTCCCGGCCCCAGCCCTGGCTCCATGCCCAGACAGGCTGCGGAGGAGGGAGCACCTCCCGGCCCCAGCCCTGGCTCCATGCCCAGGCAAACGGAGCAACTAGACCCCTCCCCCTCCCCCACAGCATGTGAGCCTGAGGGAGGTCAATTACCAACAGCTGCCGACTGGAGTGACCCTCACGTCAGAAGACTTGATAGGCAGCAGTGACAGAAGGAAGGGAGGGGCAGGCCTGGATAAGTGCTGAGTCATGGAGCCACACCCCATGGCCTATATAAAGGATCTGCTTTCTGGCATTCTCTGAGTCAGGCAAAGTCTAAACATATCTTGCTGAAGTCACTTTCTGGTCTCCTGCCTGCCTTGAGGACTTTGCTAGGACTTTGGCAGAGCTGCAGAGGCACGCCTGATTCGGATTTCCCTGACCCGGCCGTCAGCGGAGGAGTGGGACACGACATCAGGTTAAAGGAATTGGGTATGTCTAGTCCTGGGGTGTCAAACGCGCAGACTGCAGACTGGATGTGTCACGTGCTGGCCCCGCCCCCCCCCAACCGGTTTAGCGAAGGGAGGGGAAAGCCCCGAGACATCACGTGATGATGCCATGATGACGCATGTATGACACCCCTGGTCTAGTCTAGGAGTCTGCAACCTACAGCTTTGCAGGTGCATGTGGCTCTTTCATCTCTCTGCTGCGGCTCCCTTTCACTCAAAATATACGTCACGACCGCCAATGTGCGACACCCGCCAGCATGCAATTAATTGAGCTTTTTGACCCCTCTTTTTTTTTTTTCAGAGTTCAAAATGTTTTTGTTGCATGCAGATATAAAAATTGGTTTTCTCCGTAGCAGTTCATTGATTTCATAAATGCAACACACTATAGTGTTGTTGTTGTTTTTACACATAGCATAAAGCAGGGGTGAAATCCAGCAGGTTCTGATAGGTTCTGGAGAACCGGTAGCAGAAATTTTGAATAGTTTGGAGAACCAGCAAATACCACCTCTGGCTGGCCCAGGAGTGGGGAGGGAATGGGGATTTTGCAATATCTTTCCCCCAGGAGTAAGGAGGGAATGGAGATTTTGTAATATCTTTCCCCCAGAAGTGGGCAGGGAATGGGGATTTTGCAATATCTTTCCCCCAGGAGTGGGCAGGGAGTGGGGATTTTGCAGAATTCTTCTCTTGCCACACCCACCAAGTCAAGCCACACCATGCCACACAACGCCCACCAAGCCATGCCCACAGAACCGGTAGTAAAATTATTTGGATTTCCCCACTGGCATAAAGGTTAAAAAAAATGATATACGCAGCATTATCTTCTTAGATGTCAAAAGGGTTTTGTGGCTCCTGGTGTTTTCTTTTCTGTGGGAAACGGTCCAAATGACTCTGTGAGTGTTTACGGTTGCCGACCCCTGGTCTAGTGTAATGAAAAGAAGGATTAGGGGAGACATGATAGCAGTCCTCCGATATCTCAGGGGCTGCCACAAAGAAGAGGGAGTCAAACTATTCTCCAAAGCACCTGAGGGTAGAACAAGAAGCAACGGGTGGAAACTAATCAAGGAAAGAAGCAACTTAGAACTAAGGAGAAATTTCCTGACAGTGAGAGCAGTTAATCGGTGGAACAACTTGTCTCCAGAAGTTGTGGATGCTCCAAGTTTTTAAGAAGTGACTGGAGAATCATTTATCTGAAAAGGTCTAGGGCAGTGGTTCTCAACCTTTATAGTGCTGTGACCCCTTTAATCCAATTCCCCATGATGTGGCGACCCCTTTAATACAATTCCCCACGATGTGGCGACCCCCAACCGTAAAATTATTTTCGTTTTGAATTTATCAGACCTGAAGCTGTATTGGCTAGCGATCTGAACTGCTTGCGATTGCCTTGAGGACGGAGGCATTAAAGTGGAGACTCCTCCCCTATTAAGTTTATCGCGCCTGAAGCCAGATTAGGCTAGTGATTGGGAGTGATTGCAGCTGGCTTGAGAGGGAGACATCAGAGCAAAGATTTCTCTCTTTTTTAATTCATCGCGCCTGAAGCCAAATTTGGCTAGCAATTTGAAGAGCCTGCAGCTGGCTTGTGGAGTCAACCATTGGAGCGCGATTCTTCAACTCACAAATATACTTCCCATATTTCTGATGGTCTTAGGCGACCCCTGGCAAATCGTCATTCGACCCCCAATGGGGTCCTGACCCACAGGTTGAGAACCGCTGGTCTAGGGTTTCCTGCATAAGCAGCAGATTGGACTAGAAGACCTTCAAGGTCGCTTCCACCTCTATTATTGTATGTTCTATGTTCATAGTTCAAGCTACTGATTCTTCGCATCTGCCACATTTTTATTTATTGTAACATCTCTCTCTTATACTCACCCACCCAGAATAGTGGGATTTTTCTTGGCTTGTTGACCCCCTTTTCTTCTCGGTGAAGTGTAACTTTTATCGGCTTTTAGAGCGATTGCAAAACTTCCTTTGATCCGGGCGAAGAAACCACGGACTCACCCTCTTACCTTGATGGAGCGGCATGTTTTCCTGATCATAATCGTCTGAATGGTGTATTTCATTTGTGTTCATTTACATAATTTCCTGATTAAACGACTTATTTAATCGGTTGACCTTTACTCTCCACTTATCCTACATTTGCAGAGATGTAATCAATGCACAAAGTTTTTGCTAAATGCGGTTCTTATTTTCACAAAGTTTGTGCCTGGTTTAGGGCCGAGATACTTAACATTCTGGAGCACGTCAATCCCTTTGCATTTTGCAAATAGCTTTAAAAAAAAGAAGAAGAAGAGCAAATCAAAAATCTACTGCCACTTAGCCATGCAAGAACATTAAGAATTTAATCCTGGGCGCTTTGAAGTATGTTTTACAAAGTTACAAATATAGAATAGAATAGAATAGAATTTTATTGGCCAAGTGTGATTGGACACACAAGGAATTTGTCTTGGTGCATATGCTCTCAGTGTACATAAAAGAAAAGATACCTTCATCAAGGTACAACATTTACAACACAATTGATGGTCAATATATCAACATAAATCATAAGGATTGCCAGCAACAAGTTATAGTCATACAGTCATAAGTGGAAAGAGATTGATGATGGGAGCTATGAAACGATTAATAGTAGTGCAGATTCAGTAAATAGTCTGACAGTGTTGAGGGAATTATTTGTTTAGCAGAGTGATGGCCTTCGGGAAAAAACTGTTCTTGTGTCTAGTTGTTCTGGTGTGCAGTGCTCTATAGCGTCGTTTTGAGGGTAGGAGTTGAAACAGTTTATGTCCAGGATGCGAGGGGTCTGCAAATATTTTCACGGCCCTCTTCTTGATTCGTGCAGTATACAGGTCCTCAATGGAAGGCAAGTTGGTAGCAATTATTTTTTCTGCAGTTCTAATTATCCTCTGAAGTCTGTGTTTTTCTTGTTGGGTTGCAGAACCGAACCAGACAGTTATAGAGGTGCAAATGACAGACTCAATAATTCCTCTGTAGAATTGGATCAGCAGCTCCTTGGGCAGTTTGAGCTTACTGAGTTGGCGCAGAAAGAACATTCTTTGTTGTCCTTTTTAATGATGTTTTGATGTTAGCTGTCCATTTGAGATCTTGCGATATGATAGAACCCAGAAATTTGAAGGTTTCTACTGTTGATACTGTGTTGTCAAGTATTGTGAGAGGTGGAAGTATGGAAGGGTTTTCCTAAAGTCTACCACCATTTCTACGGTTTTGAGTGTGTTCAGTTCCAGATTGTTTTGGTTGCACCACAAGGCTAGTCGTTCGACCTCTCGTCTATATGCGGATTCGTCATTGTCTCGAATGAGACCAATCACTGTTGTGTCATCTGCGAACTTCCGTAGCTTAACAAATGCATCATTGGAGATGCAGTCATTGGTATACAGAGAGAAGAGAAGTGGGAGAGCACACAGCCTTGGGGGCCCTGTGCTAATTGTACAGGTATTTGATGTGATCTTGCTTAGCTTCACCTGCTGCTTCCTGTTTGTTAGGAAGCTTGTGATCCACTTACAAGTCTGTTCCGGTACCTGTAGCTGGTTTAGCTTAGTTAGAAGAATGTCTGGAATGATGGTATTGAATGCTGAACTAAAGTCTACAAAAGGACCCTTGCATAGGTCTTTGGAGACTCAAGATGTTGTAGGATGTAGTGCAGAGCCATATTAACAGCATCATCTGTTGATCTATTTGCTCGGTATGCAAATTGCAAGGGGTCTAAGAGCGGATTCGTGATGGTTTTCAGGTAGGAAAGCACTAGCCTTTCAAAGGTTTTCATGACTACAGATGTTAGAGCAACTGGTCTGTAGTCATTCAGTTCCTTGATGGTGGGCTTCTTCGGCACTGGGATGATGGTAGAGCGTTTGAAGCAAGAAGGAACATAGCACATCTCTAGTGATTTATTGAAAATATGGGTGAAGATGGGGCCAATTGGTCAGCACAGACTTTTAAGCAAGAAGGAGTTATCTTGTCTGGGCCTGGAGCTTTTCCTGGCTTTTGTCTGTGAAATAGGTCCTGCACTTCCTTTTCTGTGATCACTAGGGGTTGTGAACCCAATGAAATGGGGTCAGTTGTAGGAGGCTTGGCTGTTGTTGGTGTGTCTGAGATGGGGTTGTGGAGATAGGTGGCTGTAGTTTCCTTTCAAACCTGCAGTAAAACTCATTCAGGTCATCTGCCAGTTGTTGATTACCTTCAGCCTGGGAAGGAGGTTTGCCATAGCCGGTGATATTTTTAAGAGTTTTCCACATGTTTGCTGGTTCATTTGCTGAAAATTGATTCTTTAGCTTTTCAGAGTAGCTTCTTTTGCTGCTCTTATCTCCTTGTTAGTGCATTTCTGGCCTGATTGTACAGCATTTTATCACCTTTTCTGTAGGCTTCCTCTTGGAATGTCGTAGCTGCTTAAGTTTAGGTGTAAACCAAGGTTTGTTATTACTGTGTATTCGCAAGTTCCTTGTAGGTACACATAGGTCTTCACAGAAGCTGACATATGATGTTACAGTATCTGTGAGTTCATCCAGGTCTGCAGAGGTATCTTTAAAAATATTCCAATCAGTGCAGTCAAAACATGCCTGTAGCTTTAATTCTGATTCCTCCGTCCAGGTTTTCACTGATTTAATTATTGGTTTTATGGCTTTAAGTCTTTTCCTGTAAGCAGGTACAAGGTGAATCATGCAATGATCAGAGTGTCCTACAGCTGCACGTGGTAAAGACCGATAGGCATCTTTTAGTGTTGTGTAGCAGTGGTCTAGAGTATTCTTGCCTCTGGTGGGACAATTGACATGCTGAAAGTATTTTGGTAGTTCTTTCCTTAAGTTTGCCTTGTTTAGATCTCCCAAAACAATGGCCAGTGAATCAGGGTGTTTGGCTTCAGCCTCCATGATTTGGTCAGCTAGAGTTCGTAATGCCTCGTTTACACAGGCTTGTGGTGGGACATAAACAGCAATTAGAAGAAATGAGGAAAATTCACGAGGCGAATAGTAAGGTTTGCAGTTGATAATTAGAGTCTCTAAATTGTTGTCACAGAATTTGTAAATTATGTTAAAATCTTGACACCAGGATGAATTAATATATAGGCATAAGCCTCCTCCTTTCTTTTTACCAGATGTTTCTGGAATTCTGTCTGATCGTTCAATTTGAAATCCTGGAATGTTCAGGCTGCTATTTTCAATTGATTCATTTAACCAGGTTTCAGAGAAGCATATGTTACCAACTTCAGCCTTAGATGCTGATGTAGATATAGGATCCTGGAATTCCAGAGCAGGAAGAAAGCCGAAATAGTAGCTTCTTGTATTTGGACTGAAATCCAAATTAAAGCATCATAACAGATGCTTACCATAAGTCAATGGTATGAGCAGTTCTGTCGTGTCCCACTCCTCCGCTGACGGCTGGGTCAGGGAAATCCGAATCAGGCTTGCCTCTGCAGCTCTGCCCAAAGTCCTAGGAAAGTCCTCAGAGCAGGCAGGAGACCAGTAAGTGACTTCAGCAAGATAAGTTCGACTTTTGCCTGACTCAGAGACTGCCAGAAAGCAGATCCTTTATATAGGCCATGGGGTGTGGCTCCATGACTCAGCACTCATTAAGGCCTGCCCCTCCCTTCCTTCTGTTGCCTCCGTCTTTCCAATCTTCTGATGCGAGGATTACTCCAATCAGCTGTTGTTAGGAGTAAACCCTCCTCAGGCTCACCTGCTGTGGAGGAGTGGGAGGGGTCTAGCTGCTCCGTTTGCCTGGGCATGGAGTCAGGGCTGGGGCAGGGAGATGCTCCTTCTTCTGCAGTTTGTCTGGGCATGGAGCCAGGACTGGGGCTGGGAGGCATACATTCCTCCGTGTTCGGGAGCAGATAAGAAGGCCACGGCTGCTCTGAGGGCGGGCAAGACACAACAAGTTCAGGAGGCTGAAGCAGACCCCAAGTCAGAATTTCTGCCCCCCTCCGACCTGTAGAAAAAGACCTCGAAGGGGGAGACTTTCTGCAGCAACACAAACGTTCATTGCACGTATCTGTCCCAGGGGGCATAGTTTGAGGACCTCTGATTTAGTGCAATATTTAAAAAAATGCAAATAATTTTTCTGTGGACCATCAAAATTTTCTCAGGGACCAACAGTGGTCCACGGACCACCAGTTGGTGACCACTGGACTAGAAGACCTACAAGGTTCCATCCAACTCTGTTAATCTGTTAATAAGAAAGTCCAATTGCCTTTTGAAAGAAAGCAACTTGACCTGGATGATTGGATGATTGATAATCTCCATAGACACCCTTATCACTATGTTAAGTCAGTGGAGTTTCAGTTTGTCAAGGATTGGAGATGATTGCTGGAGGAAATGAAGCTGACACCTGAATGAAGACTTTGGATCTGCTTTTATAGGAACTGTGAGAATTCTTGGTTAGCCCAGAGGCTTTCTCCAAAGCTAACCCAGAGAGACATATTGGGTGATAAATGTATTTGTTACACTTTAAGACAAGCACATGTTCTTACCTGTCAGCACTATTGGTATTTATATTTAACACTAATCCTTAACCCCCTATAGATCCCCATGGTGTTCTCACATCGCGTATTTACACCAGTTGTGTATTTCGAAGTGTGAAAATTTATTGTGCAAGACAAATGGGTTTTTCTGTGAAGTGCAGGTAATTTCATTAACTTAGGTGAGATAAAAATCTTGATCTAGTGTCGCCATTATTGATTAAAGCCTACAGTTAACTTTGTTTATCAAGAGTTAGTTTTCCAAGGGATACTGTGATATAAATCAGGCTTCATGTTAAAAGAGATTAGGTGCCAAATTTAGTGATGAGCAACTTTTTTTTAAAAAAAATGTGCACAGTTATTACGCAAGGGAATGTCAAGTTTCCATGAAAAAGAATGAAAGCTTTTGAAGTCACCCTAAAATCTTCCCATGTGCTGCCATTCCAGATGAAACTCTGTGGGCAGAGAAATGACCTTTGGGCATGCAATGTGGTATATGCAGTTCAATGCAGTGAGCCATGTGCAGATCTGTACATTGGGGAAACAAAACAACCATTTCAAAAATGCATGGCACAACATAGGAGAACTAGCTATCTAGACAGAAAATAGTCTGCAGTCATCCAGATTATTGTTATCCCAAAGGTGCTTTTTCAAGAGGCAACTGGACTTTCTGGTTATTCAATCTCTTTTTAAAAACCTCCAGCGTTGCCGACGTTTTTTGATTACCCCAAATATGGGGAACTGATCTCATCAAATAATGGCATTATAGGAAGGATGTTAAAACCAACAAGTCCAACTTGCTATTAGTTCACTAATAAAATAATGCTGGAATACATAAGTGTTATTTACAATAATGTAAAACACCATGTCAATACAATAGCACAACTATTTTCTGTCTATCCCAAAGGTGTTTTTTCAGGAAGCAACAGGACTTTCTTATTTTTTTCTTTTGAAGACATTTTGCTTCTCATCCAAGAAGCTTCTTCAGCTCTGACTGGACTTCTGCTCCCATCATCCAGTCAGAGCTGGAAAAGCTTCTTGGATGAGAAGTGAAACATCTTCAAAGAAAAACCAGAAAGTCCAGTTGCGTCTTGAAAAAGCACCTTTGGGATAACAATAATCTGGATGACTGCAGACTATTTTCTGTCTAGATAGCTAGGAATTATGAATGTGGGCAACAGTTAAAAACACTGGCCTAATACTGTTATTAAGGGATGTGGTGGCTCAGGGGCTAGGACGCTGAGCTTGTCAATCAAAAAGGTCGGCAATTCAGCGGTTCGAATCCCTAGTGCTGCCATGTAATGGGGTGAGCTCCTGTTACTTGTCCCAGCTTCTGCTAACCTAGCAGTTCGAAAGCACGTAAAAAATGCAAGTAGAAAAAATAGGGACCACCTTTGGTGGGAAGATAACAGCATTCCGTGAGCCTTTGGCATTGAGTCATGCCAGCCACATGACCATGAAGATCATCTTCAGCTTTGAAATGGAGATCAGCACTGCCCCCTAGAGTCGGGAACAACCAGCACATATGTGCGAGGGGAACCTTTACCTTTAATCCTGTTATTGTGCATAAAAATCCCTATTGTTTTACCATCAATTATTTTATAAAGTCATCTAATACAACTAAATAATGCATATAAATATAACAGTGACCAATTCGGTAAATATGCTGTGGTTTATTTTACAGAAGTACATGCTAGAACTTGTACAACTGGTATTAGAGCCATCTCTATGACTGCAATTTCGAGTTCCCTCTAAAATACATTTTTCCGACAAGACCAGATGGTCTGCCACCCAGCATCTGCCATCTAATTGCTTTAGTTCTTGATATCATAATATTTGAGATATAATGATTGGCTATTGTGAAAATAATTATGATATCAAGCACAGTGATTTATGAGTAAGTGGAAACAAGAAGGAAGAACATTTATCCTTTGTGAAAGCAAGGATAAGCTTTCTTTCTATAGTAACAACTGATCATCCAAGAGGTTTAGGAATAAATGAAACGTGAAGTGTGCTTACGATGTTTGATGTAGGAGTATTGCCATGCCGATGTGATTCTCTATTCTGAAACTGAGGAAAAAGAATAATAATTTGTGCAATATCAATAAACAAAGTCTTAAACGGTTTGTTTTGAATTTTTCCAGATCACTGGCTTTACACGGTATCACTGTACTATAGGGCCTCAGAGTCCAATAGGTTAGGTTATTTAAGCTGTAGTGTTGGTCAAAAGTATTAAGTAACTGGGGGAGCAGAATCTGAACTGGTGTCTCCACATGTCATCTTTACTGAAGCGTGCAAACCAGTGTCTGCATTTCCTGCTTCGGATGAGGAGAGCACATCTTTCTCCTTCTGTCCTGGCCACTTTTTAAAGAAGCACAATTGACAGCGTTTTTTTTTAAAAAAAACTGCATCACTTGTTTGGCTTGGTGGCAGCAGCACCTCAGATAGAAAGTCCATACAGAGAGTGGTAAGGACAGTGGAGAAGATTATTGGAAGCTCGCTCCTGTTATTCTTATAAACTTATAATTATGTTTATAATTATAAACTTAATTATAAGTTTATAAACTTATAATTATAAGTTTATAAACTTATAAGCTTATAAACTCTATGTGCTTAGAGCTCGAAGCATTGTTAGAGACCCTACACACCCACTTTACAGTCTATTTCTGTTGCTTCCCTCTGGGAGGAGGTTTCAAAGTTTTTCTAGCAGGGCTACCAGATTCTGTAACAACTTTGTTCCCTAGGCCATCTGGTAAACTCGCAAGATTTTATTTTTCTCACCATGGACATATGCATCTAAACTGGACTGTGGTGTTTCTCTGTCTCATATAATATATGTGGGTATATCCATAGTTTTGTATTTATTTATTTATTTGTATTTATTTATTTATTTTGTCATATATATGTGTATATTGGAGGCGGTGACCCTTTGAGAGCTGTCTGCAGTGAAATTTCATTTTAATGTACGCCGATTCGTGTATTCATTCAAAGTGACAGTAAAGTTAAAGCTTTTCTAAGTGATTATTATTCTAAGAGCTGCCAATTATGTGTGTAAAAAGTAGTCGCTCATAACATATCCTGTGTACTTTTTATCCAATGGATAAATCTCACAGATCAGAGTAGAAGCGTTAACCTTGAATCACTTTCACTGAACGGAATGGAGCGGGAAATTGTATCATTAAGACAGAGTGGTGCCCCTTTAGAAAGTGAACAGGGGACAATCATTTCTCTACAGGAAATCTTCAAGAGTATCTTCTAAAAGGAAGTCTTCGCTTTGAGCAACATGTGGTCCATCTACTTTGAACCCGTATCAGATGAAATCTGATGGAAGATTTTTTCTGTGGAGCAACGTGTTCTCTATCGCAACTAGGAATACGCCTTTTTTTTTCCAGGTTGCATTCATAATTAAGATGACCTCTTCTGAAATACGAGCTGTAATTATATTTGAAGTATGTTATATGTTGCAGAGACGAGCATAAAAAGTAATGGGTGTATGGGTCATTAAAGCTTTGGAAAAGGAAGAAGAAAAGATGAAAAAAAAGTGGATAGTGATGTTAGTGGTGGGAGATATTTTAATCTTGACTTGTCTCCTGTAACTCACCTCATTCCTTTGATATCTTGGTTAATTACTTAGATGCTTTATATACATATATATATATTTAAAAAAAAACTCTCCATTTTTTTTTTAAATATGGAATCAGTTTTTGTATGAAGATGACATATTTATTTATTTTATTTATTTATTTATTTTGTCATAACATATGAACGTAAACAGAAAAACTTAATTAGATCATTTAGTGCTTGATGAATTTAAGGAAATCTACGACTCAACCATTACTTAAAAGGTTGGGGGAAGCTAATCAGAGGGGATATTCAGCCAGTTTGGAACGGTTCAAGCGAACTGGTAGTGGAAATCACAGGTGGGCCTGCCCAGGGGTGAAATGCTCCCAGTTCGACTGGATCGCGCAATCCGGTAGTGATGGGGGCAGATAGTTCGGAGAACAGGTAGCAAAAATCCCTGCCCCTCCCCCCACCGCCCATGCCTTGCTGTTCCTCTTCTCTGTCCCTGAAGCTCTCGATGGTGATACGCAAACAGCCTTAAATGACTGCCGCGGCACAGGGGCGTCTGTGGCTCAGACTGGTAAGACAGTCTGTTATTAACGGCAGCTGCCTATAATTTCTGCAGGTTCTAGTCCCACCAGGCCCAAGGTTGACTCAGCCTTCCATCCTTTATAAGGTAGGTAAAATGAGGACCCAGATTGTTGGGGGCAATAAGTTGACTTTGTATATAATATACAAATGGATGAAGACTATTGCCTGACATAGTGTAAGCCGCCCTGAGTCTTCGGAGAAGGGCGGGATATAAATGCAAATTTAAAAAAAAGGCTATAGCTGCTATAGCTATAGCTGATCAGTGCTGTAAGCAACTAGTAGACTGGTGCCTCTATTTTTAAAGAAGGTAGATCTTTGCCTCCCCCCCAAAAAAAGATAATTAGTAGACTAGTTCCTCTATTTTTAAAGAAGGTAGACTGATGCCTCCCAAAAAAGGCAATTAGTAGACCAGTGCCTCTATTTTTAAAGAAGGTAGACCAGTGCGCTCCCAAGTTTTGTATACTTTATTATATTTATTATTTATTATTAATTGGCCATGCCCATTCAGTCACCTGACCACCAAGCCACGCCCACCAATTAAGCCACACCCACAGAACCGGAAGGGAAATTTTTTCAGATTTCACTCCTGGGGCTGCCCCCACCCACCCTGGCTCTATGCCGTCCTGTTTAGGCACGTATTTGGGGTGCACGAGTGGAAGGCATGCATGCAAGCAAGTGCATGCGCGGAAGGCACACACGCACGTGAAGCGAGCGTGCACGTGGCGAACCGGTGGTAACAAAATATAAAACCCACTGCTGAAGCTAATGTAAACCGTCCATACAAATTAATTATAAAAATGCTGGTTTTTACCTCTCCCTTCCGAGATGGACACAAACATGAAAGAAAGAAAAAAAACTTTGCCACCAATAATTTTGCTTCGTTAGCTCCTCGAATGCTAGATTTTGTTAACCTTAACTTCAAGTGGGAAATGTTTTAGATCGTGCCAAATCCAAGACTGTTCGGGAAATCCTGGAACCCTGGCGTTGTGACAAATCAGCTATCGACAGACACACAGAGTGAAACTCCATCTACATGCCGTTGAAAAAAATACCACCCAAAGTGAGGAAGGAAATAAGCAGCTGGGAGCACATACCGTATTTTTCGGAGTGTAAGACGCATCTTTCTTCCCGCCCCTAAAAGTGGGTGAAAATTTAGGCATGTCTTATAGACTGAATAGGGGCATTTTTGGCCTCTTGAACCCTCCATGTATTGCACTTTCTCCCTCCCCGGTCCCCAGAAGCACTGTGCAGTGCTCTGCATGGCCCATTTTCATCAAACATGGGCTCATTTTTGGGCTCTCAAGCCCTCCGGGTGTTACGTTTTTGCCCTTCCAGGCTCCCAGAAGCAATCTGCAGGCCAAAAACGGGCCCTTTTTGTGAAAATGGGCCCATTTTTTGGCAAAAATGGGCTGGGTGGAGCACTCCAGAGTGCTTCTGGGGGCCTGGGAGAGCAAAAATGTGACATGCGGAGGCCAAAAACTATTTTTTCTTGTTTTTCTCCTGTAAATTTAGGTGCATCTCATAGTCCGATGCATCTTATAGTTCGAAAAATACGGTAATTTCCAGCAGTCAATGTGCAGCTGGAATACGCAGAACAGCACCAGGTAAACAGCAATAAATAATAACCTAATCAAGGAACCATCAAGGAAGAACACCCATCAAGACTGCAGGGTAAGCCAAGACACAGAAACAGCCAGCAAATCCCACCCTCCCATACCCTGATGATGCTATCTAGCTTGGTAATAAATCATCTAGAGGAAAACAACCAAACTCAGACAACACAAGAAACCGACATGCTCTCTATTACTGGACTTTGCTTTGCAAGGATTTTAGAAGCCAAGAAAATCAACTTCTAAAGATCTTTGGGAGACTCTGAATACAACAAAATACCTTATGCCACCAGACTAGAAATACTGGGTTTAGAAAATTTAGAACTCCGCCGACTTCGATATTGACCTGATTTTAACTCATAGAATAATCTGTTACAATGTCCTTCCTGTTGAAGACTACTTCAGCTTCAATCACAACATTACACGAGCACACTATAGATTTAAGCTTAATGTGAACCGCTCCAATCTTGACTGCAGAAAATATGACTTCAGTAACAGAGTTGTTAATGCTTGGAATGCACTACCTGACTCTGTGATCTCTTCCCAAAATCCCCAAAGCTTTAACCAAAAACTATCTACTACTGACCTCACCCCATTCCTAAGAGGTCTGTAAGGGGCGTGCATAAGAGCTCCAATGTGCCTACCGTTCCTGTCCCAATGTCCCCTTTGATTGTATCCAATTCGTATAGGGTTTTTTTATATATTTATGCTTATATATATGCTTATATATCGTATAGTTATTTCATGCTTATGCTTACATATACTGTTGTGACAAATAAATAAATAAATAAAATAAAAATACATCGAAGATTCTCCTTCAAGGCAGTGATCACCTTTGTATAGAGATTAGTGGGAACAACTATGAAAGAAACATTTGGCTATCTTACTTGTATTTTACTTATAAAGTACACTTATGACTGCATGACTGTAACTTTGTTGCTTGTATCCTTACGATTTATATTGATATTGATTGTTTCCTGATTGCCTATTTGTACCCTATGACTATCATTAAGTGTTGTACCTTAGAATTCTTGATGAACATATTTTTTTCTTTTATGTACACTGAGACCATATGCAAGACAAATTCTTTGTGTGTCCAATCACACTTGGCCAATAAAAAATTCTATTCTATTCTATTCTATTCTATTCTATTCTATTCTATTCTATTCTATTCATTAGGAAAAAAATATTAACATAACATAACATAACATAACATAACATAACATAACATAACATAACAAACATAACATAACATAACATAACAACAGAGTTGGAAGGGACCCTGGAGGCCTTCTAGTCCAACCCCCTGCCCAGGCAGGAAACCCTACACCATCTCAGTCAGATGGTTATCCAACATTTTCTTAAAAATTTCCAGTGTTGGAGCATTCACAACTTCTGAAGGCAAGTCATTCCACTTATTAATTATTCTAACTGTCAGGAAATTTCTCCTTAGTTCTAAGTTGCTTCTTTCTTTGATCAGTTTCCACCCATTGCTTCTTGTTCTACCCTCAGGTGCTTTGGAGAACAACCCGACTCCCTTTTCTTTGTGGCAGCCCCTGAGCTATTGGAACACTGCTATCATGTCTCCCCTAGTCTTTCTTTTCATTAAACTAGGCATACCGAGTTCCTGCAACTGTTCTTCATATGTTTTAGCCTCCAGTCCCCTAATCATCTTTGTTGCTCTTCTCTGCACTCTTTCTAGAGTCTCAGCATCTTTTTTACATCGTGGCGACCAAAACTGGATGCAATATTCCAAGTGTGGCCTTACCAAGGCATTATAGAGTGGCACTAACACTTCACGTGATCTTGATTCTATCCCTCTGTTTAAATATTAAATAAGGAGATGGTCACTAGTATAATTGTCTGAATGGCGTGTCTGGGCAACAATAAATTGTTCAGCAATACAAGTTGTCCTTGACTTACAACAGTTCATTCGAAATTACAACAGCACCGAAAAAGTAACTCATGAGTGTTTTTCACACTTACGGCCATTGCAGCATCCCCATGGTCACATGATCAAATTTCAGACTCATATTTATGCAATGGGCTCATATTTATGACAGTTGCAGTGCCCTAAACTCATGTGATCGCCTTTTGCGACCTTCAGACAAAGAAAGTCAACGGGGAAGCCAGATTCACTCTAACAACCCTGTCATTAATTTAATGCCTGAAATGATTCACTTAACAACCGTGGCCAGAAAGGTCATAAAATGCAGCAAAACTCAATTAGCAAATGTCCCCCTTAACAGCAGTAATTTTGGGCTCAGTTATGTTTGTAAGTCGAAAACTACCTATAATATTAAAAAGCCAACACAGTTCTAGGCTGCATAAACAGAGGGATAGAATCAAGATCACGTGAAGTGTTAATACCATTTCATAATGCCTTGGTAAGGCCACACTTGGAATATTGCATTCAGTTTTGGTCGCCATGATGTAAAAAGGATGTTGAGACTCCAGAAAGAGTGTAGAGAAGAGCAACAAAGATGATTAGGGGACTGGAGGCTAAAACATATGAAGAACGGTTGCAGGAACTCGGTATGCCTAGTTTAATAAAAAGAAGGACTAGGGGAGACATGATAGCTGTGTTCCAATATCTCAGGGGCTGCCACAAAGAAGAGGGAGTCGGGCTGTTCTCCAAAGCACCTGAGGGTAGAACAAGAAGCAATGGGTTGAAACTGATCAAGGAAAGAAGCAACTTAGAACTAAGGAGAAATTTCCTGACAGTTAGAACAATTAATAAGTGGAACGACTTGCCTGCAGAAGTTGTGAGTGCTCCAACGCTGGAAATTTTTAAGAAAAGGTTGGCTAGCCATCTGACTGAGATGGTGTAGGGTTTCCTGCCTGGGCAGGGGATTGGACTAGAAGGCCTCCAAGGTCCCTTCCAACTCTGTTATTCTATTCTAATACTATAGATGGACAGGTCAACCTACCTTCAAAATATGGATGGATATATGGATGGATGGATGGAGGGAGGGAGGGAGGGAGGAAGGAAGGAAGGAAGGAAGGAAGGAAGGAAGGAAGGAAGGAAGGAAGGAAGGAAGGAAGGAGCTGAGATTCTCATCTTATTTGCAGTCCAAGTCCTGCCAGTCCATTGGAAAGCATCAACCCTGTCTCATCATTTCAAACATTTCTCGGAATATCATCTACCCAGAAACCCCACTTCCACACCAGGACATCTAAAGGCACATTCAGAATGTCTTAACAGGAACCTCACAATGAGATAGAGGGAGCGTTATGAAGAAGAATTCAAGTAGATAATAGGGGAAGTTTCTTTATTTCAGAAGAAGGAGGCTGTGTGGCTGAGCTCTTAGTTGCCAGACAACCGCTATTATCAATATATCTTGACAAACCCTGGAACAATGTGTATCAGTTACCGTACGGGCGGCTGTCTTTAAGAACAGGGATTTTAAAAAGAACATTTTGCTTAGAATTACAGACCTCGTGTTCAGAAGAGAGAAATGAGAATTACTTTTGCCACTTCCTCTCAGTTAATACAAGAAACCTCGGGAGACTAAATCAACGGTAGTTCTTTTCTTCTTTTCTTTTTTCTTTTCTAAATTTATATTTGTGATGAACCCCAAGATCCATTATCTGCTGGTGAAAATACTAGGGAGATCTTTGCTCTGAATCTTTGCAATAAATCAGGTTACACGATTGCAATAGTCATTCAAGGTGTTTGTATATCTGGATATAATGCTATAATGCAGAACTCAATTTCTATCTTCTTTTTTTTTATTGCTGAAAAGGACGTTATTTGACAGTTATGTGAAATGTCTAGGAATTTTATTTTAATAAACCAGATGTTCTCAGCACTGCAGGAGTGGCATTTTATTTACTCTGTTGCCTAGTGGATCTGACTTTGCAGAGTCAATATATGCGTAATTTCACAGGATAGGTGAAATAAAATTTTCTCTGTGTTGCATTTCTATTCTCCCATTAACGGCTCTGATTTGTGACTGCTTAGAGTTTAAAAGCAATATGCTCCAGACAATCTGGTATGAAATCAAGAGTCCCAAAACAAGAAAGAAAGAGAGAGAGAGAGAGGAAGAGAGAGAGAGAGAGAAAGAAAGAAAGGAAGGAAGGAAGGAAAGAAGGAAGGAAGGAAAGAAAGAAAGAAAGAAAGAAAGAAAGAAAGAAAGAAAGAAAGAAAGACGGAGGGAGGGAGGGGGGAGTAAATGAAGAAAGGAAGGAAGGAGAGATAGATGGATGGAAGGTGGGAGGGAAGAAAGAAAGAAAGAAAGAAAGAAAGAAAGAAAGAAAGAAAGAAAGAAAGAAAGAAAGAAAGAACCAGATTTACAAGATATGTATTTTATTAGATTTAGCATAATATTTTTTTTAAAAAAAAGAGAGAGCAAAGTTTTTATAAAACGAGAAATCTGCATTTGACCTATACATTGTTTCCCCTTTCACTCCATCATCTCTCATCCTCATTTGTTCACTTGGTAACTTTGATACTCAGATTAGATTTCAGGCTAGATTTGTAAGGCATTCCAATAACTTTACAAAAATTTGCTTTGACCATGACCATCAAAATTTGTCTCTTCATTGTCTAAGATACTTTTATGTATCTTACCTGTTAGTTAGATAGCCTGACTTTCGGCCAGGGAAACATCAGACTAAAATTGATTTCCCCACCCCCACCCAAAAAAAATGACACAACAATGCACTTGATTAGATACTTGGATAGAAAAGATCGTTTACAAACCATCTTTCTTGACATCTTAGTAGTTGGTGAACAGTCACAATAGCTCCCCACCTGGTCAGTTTCCAGGATAAGATACAATATTTGGACTCTGAGATATTCTCGGGTTCTTAGACAGCAGACCCAGAAGTCTTGCTGGCTACAAAGAATGTGACATGCTAACTGACCCCAAAGAGTGATTGAAAATAAAATAAAATAAAATAAAATAAAATAAAATGGGCTATTATAAATTTAACTGTGTTTCAGTATGAGTGGTAAGATACTTGAGAATTAGTATGTATGTATGCGTGTATTATGCTTGTATGCTGTCCATTTTTGAATGGTCTAGGCAGCTAACTATACATGGTTTAAAATGCTTAAAGGAAGGAAGGAAGCCTAAAATATATAATAAAACACAAATCCATATAAATAAACCATATGCACCATGATTCCCACGAGCATAATTGAAACCATCTTCTTTTTATGACAGCTGGAAGAGATAAATCTTTTTTTTTTAATGACTTTTGTGAGGTAGAGTCCATGGTAATACCATTCAAAATACATTATGCACCTATTCTATCTCTTTCTTCCCAAAATATTTTTGGAAAGAGTAAATAATGATGGGAGAAGAGCGAGCACATGCAAAGTGAAGCTAACATTAACCAGAGTCATCATAAAATGGGAAAAGGACAGAAGAGCCATGATGGCACGGTGGTTAGAATGTGGTATTGCAGGCTAATTCTGCCAACTGCCAGGGGTTCGATCCTCACTGGCTCAAAGTTGACTCAGCCTTCCATCCTTCCATTACTACATCGGTAAAATGAGGACCCGGATTGTTTGGAGACCATATGCGGACTCTATAAACTGCTTAGACAGGGCTTCGACAACTATGAAGCGCCATATAAGTCTAAGTGCTATTTCTATGTGATTGAACATAACTTGAAGCATTTATACATTCTAAAAATGTACTCAATCTGCACTACTATTAATCTTCTCATCGTTCCCATCACCCATCTCCTTCCACCTAATGCTGCATGACTGTACCTTTGTTGCTTGTATCCTTACAATTTATATTGATATTGATTGTTTCCTGATTGCTTATTTGTACCCTATGACTATCATTAAGTGTTGTACCTTATGATTCTTGATGAAGGTATCTTTTCTTTTATGTACACTGAGAGCATATGCACCAAAGACAAATTCCTTGGGTGTGCAATCACACTTGGCCAATAACAAATTCTATTCTATTCTAAAATGGTCATAGTTAGAGGACAGGAAGGCTGGAGGAACGTTGTCCATGGGGTCGCGATGGGTCGGACACAACTTCGCAATTAAGAAATTTGTTGTTGAAGAGATGTGAATTATTAGCCAGTGATATTATAAGATGTTGTTGTCTTAATTGACTTCTCTTTGACCATAAGTGTCCATGGAGAGAGGGAAGGAAGGACAAGTGATGAAACATGCATTATAACACAAACCACAGGCCTTACACTCTGATACATGATGCAAATATGGTGGTACTTCAATACTCATCATTAATGGTTTCTAGGGGACACAATGTCTACCAAAACGATGAATACCGAATATTTTTTCCCCAAGGAATAATGTGAGTCACAAGGCAGCCCACAGTGACAAGTTCTAGCTGATGTGTTGAGTACCAAACAAACAATGAGTATTGGGACAAAATGTTCCCGTCAGAGTGTGTTGAGTACCAAATTTGATGAGTTTCAAAGCAGTCTAATACAAAGGCACCACTGTATAGAAGATGCATTGTGATGATGGAGCATCTATTTCCACATAAGTGTCATTTATCCTGGATACCTTGTTTGATGTCAAGAGCTATAGAATCCATATCCTCATCATTATCATTGTCCTCTTCAATGTAGTTTGCTCTCTTTCAAGTTAACTACACATAAAGAGCTTTACAGCAACATCAGACTGGTATCATAAATGCATTAACACCTTTAATGCATTAACCTGTAAAATACAGACAGGTTTCAAGGTAGGTCCTTAACCATTAATCAGAAGGAGAATTGTAAGAGCTGCAGAAGCAACAGTATACCTATTTTCATCTCAATATTTTATAGGAGCTTCTATACCGATGTTTCTGGAAACTTTGGGGTGGAATTCAAATGACTTTTGGCAAAATCCTTAAAGTTGCTAATTCACAAGAGAAGGAAAAGCTAAAAGGATTAAATAAAAGTTTACCCCAGGTTCATTTTAGGTAGTTTTGCTTGGGTTCTTGAGGCTTCGGAAGCCAAGAGAAAGTTTGTTTATTTGTCTGTTCATATTTTTGGAGGGAGAAGATTGGCAGATGTTTATATTTATTATTTAGACTACAAGTACTGCAAGGTAAACTCGACTTCTGAACCACTGCACTGAGGCTAGAAAAGAAATGAAACATCTGGGAAAAAAAATTGATTTCTATTTCCATATTAGAACATAGAATCATAGGACTGGAAGGGATTTCAGAGGTCTTCTGGTCCACCCCCCCTCCACCCCACTTAAGACCGGAGACCTTGTACCATCCTGATGAAATGATTGTCCAGTCTATTTGGGACAGATCTCCTGGTCTCAGTAGCCAACCTTCAGAGTTCACCCCAGAAAATAGGTTCACTTTATTTTCTTTTTTTCTGGATGTGAAAGTGCTTGGGACAGAGTCTTCCTTCTTCAGCAACTTCTTTCCAGATATTCTAACAATTAAAGCCCAATTGCACCATTTAACAAATGCTTGCTCCCTGGCGATTTGATGAATGCTGCCATATAATTTTCTCAGCAGAAGTACAGGCGTGGCTTGCCATTTCTGTCTCTCTAGCTGACTATTTTGGGATCGCCGGGAATCTTCCATTGGAATGTTAAGTAGGTCAACGTTCCTTTTCTTCTTCTTCAAGATCAGCTACAAGTTATGACCTGATCTCCTCTCTTTTCCCCTCCTCTTCTTTCCCTCCCCTTTCTTCTTCTCCTTCCTCTCCTTCCTTCCTTCTTTCCTTCCTCCACCTTTCTTTCTCTTTCTTTCTTCCTTCTTTCCTTCCTTCCTTCCTTTTTTCCCCTTCCTTTCCCCTCCTTCCCTTTCCCAAAACCAACCTTCCTCCTCCCTCCTCCCTCCCTTCTATCCTTCTTCCCTCCCTTCCTTCCTTGCTTCCTTCCTGCTTTCCTTCCTCCACCTTTCTTCTTCCTTCCTTCTTTCCTTCCTTCCTTCCTTTTTTCCCCTTCCTTTCCCCTCCTTCCCTTTCCCAAAACCAACCTTCCTCCTTCCCTCCCTTCTATCCTTCTTCCCTTCCTCCCTCCCTCCCCTTCCTTCCTTGCTTCCTTCCTGCTTTCCGTCCTCCACCTTTCCTTCTCTTCCTTCCTTCTTTCCTTCCTTCCTTTTCCTTCCTTTCTTCTTCCCCCCTGCCTTCCTTTCCCAAAACCAACCTTCATTCCTCCCTCCCTCCCTTCTATCCTTCCTCCCTTCCTGCCCTCCCTCCCTCCCTCCCTTCTCCCACTAAACATCTCCCACCAAAGATAGTAGAACGTACATACAGGGTTGGGGGTTTTTTGAGCTATCTTCATGCATCCTTTATTCAAAAATGATCTCTGGCTGTCAGTTAAAAAGAGTGGAATCAAGAAAGTATCTCTTATTTAATCCTAAATGTTGTTTGGCAATAGAAAGCACTTAACTCTGCTTTCTGGATCTTCTGCGTACATATCCTAGCCAAACAACATACCGTGTGTTCCCAGTTCAACTTTCTGCATCCTAACATTTCAGCCACCTTCATTCAAGTTATCTGCAAAGAGTTAAGCACAGTAAACAGTTTGTATTTAATGGACTTTTGCTTTAGAAGGACTTCATTCACTATGGAAGTCGACCTCAATAGAGAACGCTCTAGAAGTTCTACGCAGTAGCCATTCATAAAACATTTGCTAGACCAATTCTTGAATACAGCTCGCCTGTCTGGAACCCATACCTCATTTCGGACATTAATACAATTGAGCGTGTCTAGAAATATTTTACAAGAAGAGTTCTCCACTCCTCAAAACGCCTTATGCCACCAGACTTGAAATCCTGGGTTTAGAAAATTTAGAATTACGCCACCTTCGACATGACCTGAGCTTAACTCATAGAATCATCTGTTACAACGTCCTTCCTGTTGAAGACTACTTCAGTTTCAATCGGAACAATACACGAGCACACAATAGATTTAAGATTAATGTGAACCGCTCCAATCTTGATTGCAGAAAATATGACTTCAGAAACAGAGTTGTTAATGCCTGGAATGCACTACCAGACTCTGTGGTCTCTTCCCAAAATCCTCAAAGCTTTAACCAAAGACTATCTACTATTGACCTCACCCCATTCCTAAGAGGTCTGTAAGGGGCGTGCATAAGAGCACCAGCGTGCCTACCGTTCCTGTCCTAATGTTCCCTTTGATTGTATACAATTTCATATAATTATTACATACTTATGGTTATATATATATGCTTATATATCGTATAGTTATTTCATGCTTATGCTTATATATAATGTTGTGACAAATAAAATAAATATAAATAAATAAATAAATAAATAGTGGAGAGCATAAGAATACACCTGGTTTCATTATCACAGCAGAGAGCCAACAATACGTGTCTTCTGGAAATTTGTATCAAAATTGCAGGGACGACATCAGATGTTTTTTGTTGTTGTTGTTGTTTTTTAAAAAATAGTAGATAAAAATGTATAGACATTTAAGTCACTTGAGGGGTGGGGGGATTGTGAAAGCAAAAACTGAGATCTAAGGAGGGTATAATCACCATTTCAGTGAGATTAAATGCCTATCCCGCAAAGAATGGATTTCTCTTTCTAAGAGGTATGTAAAGAATGAAATTATTGTCATTTAATTTTTTTTTCTGTGTTCTTTTTCGTGTATTAAAATTATTTATTTATTTATTTTGCTGTGAAGGATGGAAAATGGCTCTCTATGTCGGTTGACATAAGGCATTATTATCGCAAAGGAGAAAAAAAAAGACTCGGAGGAGAAAAATGAAGTGTAAGTATGTATAAGTGTACTATATACAAAGACACGCACTTGAATATCAAGGTTTTTTCAATCTCTTTGTATCTGCTGTAGGAAGTTAGCCCCCACGCCTCTCCTAGAAGAATGAAATATTCTAGGAAATATTAAAAAAGGCAGAATATAATACTTCCCTGGATGAGAAATGGAGAAACATGTTTTTTTAGGCAGGAAGCAGGCTCACTCTTAATATCCCTCATGCTCTCAATAGCCCACACAGATGTCAGCACTCAAGAGATAAAGAGATAGCTAGGTCTATTCATAAGCAAATGCCCTCACCCAAGATCCAACAAAGGTACCCATCTAGCAACAGAACTCACCACATGGCACCTGGGAAGATTGCATCACCCAGCAAAGTTCAACCAAGCCTGCGACTCAAAAGACAACCTACAAAGTTACCCCTACATGGCCCCATGGGAGTCTGACAACCAATCAGAATACAAGCTCAAATTCAAAGCCCAACAGAGAGTATAAATCTCTCTCTCACCCATGTGCCTCTTGGCCCAGGACCTCAAAACCACGTGGTCCTGTCCAACATTAAACCATCTTTTCAAGCAGCCTCCATGTTTCCAGTGTCTTTCTCCCCACTGTTGTGGTCCACCAGCAGCCTGTGGAGCTGGCAGTGGAGTCAGACAATGAGGAAGCTGGGGAGGACAACGGGCCAGTCCTGGAGTCTGAGGAAAGCCCAGACGAGGGCTCTGTATTGGAGGCAGAGATGGGGCCAGGGCCACCTAGGAGCAATGCGTGGACTCTGGAGCCTCCAGAGGTAGACAGCAGAGAGGAAGAAGAACAGGAGGAGCCTGTTCCTAGTGCACGCATGGGAAGAGCTGCCAGAAGGCAAGAGCAGCTGAAGCAAAAAGGATGACTCAGGAGTAAGGCCAGGAGATTATTGGCCCCTCCCATAAGGCTTAAAAGAGCAGCAATGGCTCTTGGGCTCTTTGTAGGAAAGCAACGTTGCTACATTTGTTTCTGGTCAGCATCTCTTGTTTCTGAACTTCGTGGGGCTTTGCCAAGAAAAGCCTTTGGCAGGGTGCCAAAGAAGACAAAGGTTTGTGATAAGGCCGAAGGACTTTTGCTGAAGGACTTTGTTTTGGAATTAATTTGGACTAAGCTGAGAATGAAGTAATTCTCAGCTGTTCTAATAAAAGACGTCTGTTTAGGACTGATTGTGTCTGGTAATCACTACTTGGGCCTGGGTCACAACACCCACTTGGAACTGAACCCAGGTGGACGTTTCTTCCACCAACCACTGCAATGTCACTCCCTCTACTGATATTTAATGACTGCATTCTTCTCCATTGCTCTCGTTCTATTTGCAATAAGACTACATTCCTGGCCCTCTCTATCTCCTGCACGCATTAGGGAAGGAGCGGCAGAAGCAGAGTTTGAAATGGAAAATATTCAATCTCATTTTTTCCCCCCTCCCTTTCCCTCCAGGATTCTCTTCTTTTTAATTAGAGAGTGTCTGTGTTGAAAACCGATTACTGTTCTGTCAGCCGCGCGTTGAGATTCCGTCCTTCTGCTCGGCGGAAAAGGATATTTGCATCTTTTGCTGTTGATTCAATTACAGCTTGTGAGATTTTTGAGGGATGAGAGTAGGGGCATTAATCATGGCATGCTACACAGATTACAAGTTGCCAGTCACTTTGAGATGTGTGAAACCTGCCTCTTCTCCTTGGATATCTTTACCTGTCTGTTTGCAGGCTCTGAAGATTTAGTATATTTATCTATGCAAGCAGAAGCCTTTCTGCTTGCATAGAAGGGTTGCTGTCCTGTGCGTAAGCAGAGGGCACGGCATATGCAGAAATAGACGTTGCTGTGCGTGGTTTACGTGGGCAAGCAAGGACGTGACAGTTGGAAAAACGTATATATTTGCAGCGCCTTTTCTTTTGCTTTGACAGAACATCATCTGCGCCAACTCAGTAAGCTCAAACTGCCCAAGGAGCTGCTGATTCAGTTCTACAGAGGAATTATTGAGTCTGTCATTTGCACCTCTATAACTGTCTGGTTCGGTTCTGCAACCCAACAAGAAAGACACAGATTTCAGAGGATAATTAGAAGTGTAGAAAAAATAATTGCTACCAACCTGCCTTCCATTGAGGACCTGTAATACTGCACAAATCAAGAAGAGGGCCATGAAAATATTTACAGATCCCTCACATCCAGGACAGAAACTGTTTCAACTCCTACCCTCAAAACGATGCTATAGAGCACTGCACACCAGAACAACTAGACACAAGAACAGTTTTTCCCAAACGCCATCATTCTGCTAAACAAATAATTCCCTCAACACTGTCAAACTATTTACTAAATCTGCACTACTATTAATCTTCTCATCGTTCCCATCACCAATCTCTTTCCACTTATGACTGTATGACTGTAACTTTGTTGCTGGCAAGCCTTATGATTTATATTGATATATTGACCATCATTTGTGTTGTAAATGTTGTACCTTGATGAACGTATCTTTTCTTTTATGTACACTGAGAGCATATGCACCAAGACAAATTCCTTGTGTGTCCAATCACACTTGGCCAATAAAAAATTCTATTCTATTCTATTCTATTTCTATCATCCGAGTTGGAAGGGAAGTTGGAGGTCTTCTAGTCCAACTTTTGACATTGGACAATAGTTAAATTAAATTAATTTTAAATAAATTAAATTAAATTAAATTAATTAAATTAAATTAAATTAAATAATTAAATTAAATTAAATCAAATTAAATTAAATTAAATTAAATTAAATTAAATTAAATTAAATTAAATTAAATTAAATTAAATAGTTAAATAAAAAATAATTTTGACATTGGACAATAGTTGAACAATAGTTCAATTATTGACATTGCAATAGAATCATCTATTCCAATGTCCTTCCTGTTGAAGACTACTTCAGCTTCAATCGCAACAATACAAGAGCAAACAATAGATTCAAACTTAATGTCAACCGCTTCAATCTTGATTGCAGAAAATATGACTTTTGTAACAGAGTGGTTAATGCTTGGAATACACTACCTGACTCTGTGGTCTCTTCTCAAACTCCCAAAAGCTTTAATCAAAAACTGTCTACCATTAACCTCACCCCATTCCTAAAAGGACTATAAGGGACATGCATAAATGCACAAAAGTGCCTACCGTTCCTGTCCTATTGTTTCCTTTCATTATATATACGCTTATATGTTGTATAGTTGTTTCATGCTTATGCTTATATATACTGTTGTGGCAAAATATAAATAAATAAATAAATAAATAAATAAATAAATAAATAAATAAATAAATTATTATTATTATTATTATTATTATTATTATTATTATTAATAATAATAATAATAGTAATAGTAATAGTAATAATAATAGTAATAAAAACTCCTGCTCAAACAGGAGATCCAGACTAATGTTTGCCCAGTCTTTTCTTAAAAGCCTCCAGAGATGGAGCACCTACAACTGTTGAAGGCAAGCTGTTCCACTGGTTCATTGTTCTCACTCTCAAGGAATTCCTCCTTAGTTCTAGGTTGCTTCTCTCCTTATTTATTTATTTATTTTATTTATTTAATTTAACTTCAAAACAATCAAAAATAATACATCATAATAATTCAAAAACAGTCTGATAACTCTTAATCTGATATCTACTTTGAATATAGTCAATCCATTTTTTCCATTCCTTTAAGTATCTTTCTTGCGTATTGTCTTTCAGAAAGGCTGATATCTTCGCCATCTCAGCCAAATTGGCAACTTTCAATATCCATTCTTCTATTGTGGGTACTTCTTTTTTCTTCCAGTATTGTCCTATTAGTAATCTTGCTTGCCCAGTCTTTTCTTAAAAGCCTCCAGTGATGGAGCACCTACAACCGTTGAAGGCAATCTGTTCCACTGGTTCATTGTTCTCACTCTCAAGGAATTCCTCCTTAGTTCTAGGTTGCTTCTCTCCTTGATTGGTTTTCATCCATTGATTCTTGTCTTACCTTTTGGTGGAAAATAAGTTTACTCCTCCTTCTTTGGGGCAGGCCCTCAAATGTGAGAACGCTATTAAGGCACCCCTAGTCCTACTCAGTCACTGTAGGACCGGGACACTTACGGGACCGCCTACTGCCATCTTGTATCTCCCAACGACCGGTCCGTTCTCACAGAGAGGGACTCCTCAGGGTGCCGTCAGCCAAACAATGTCGACTGGCGGCCCCCAGGGGGAGGGCCTTCTCTGTGGGGGCTCCTACCCTGTGGAACGAACTTCCCCCTGGACTTCGACAACTATCTGACCTTAAGACCTTTCGTCGCGAACTTAAAACCCATTTATTCCGCCTTGCTGGACTGGCTTGATTTTTAAAATTTTTAATTTGATTTTATGGGTTTGAAATTTCTGTCAATTTTATAGGGCGTTATTACATTTTAAATTTGGCCATTTGAATAAGTTTTTTAAGGGTTGTTTTTTAGTATTGTATGTATTGTTTCTTTTGTATTTTATTTTGGCTGTTCACCGCCCTGAGTCCTTCGGGAGAAGGGCGGTATACAAATTAAAATATTATTATTATTATTATTATTATTATTATAGCCAATCGTCTTATTACTGCTTATGCATATAAGGAAGAAAATTTAATGTATGCTGAGCTGGTGGAGTCAAAATGGAAAGAATAATTTCTACTGTTGCGTCCCAAAGGTGTTTTTTTTTGCAAGAGGCAACTGGACTTTCTGGTTTTTCTTTGAAGACGTTTCACTTCTCATCCAGGAAGCTTCTTCAGCTCTGACAGGATGGTGGGGAATGGAATCATGGGGAAATCTGTCAGGGCTGAAGAAGCTTCTTGGATGAGAAGTGAAACGTCTTCTAAGAAAAACCAGAAAGCCCAGTTGCCTCTTGGGAAAAATAAAAAAAAACACCTTTAGGACAAGCATGACCTGGATGACTGAGAATCTCCATTCACATTCTACTCTTAGGGTTTTGGTTTTGGTTTTTTTTTCAAAAAGAAGCAAATTATAAATATTTTTTTAATCTAGTCTCCCATCCACATTTCCCTCTATAGTGCTTTCTTTCTCTTTCTCTTTCTCTTTCTCGTTCTCTTTCTCTTTCTCTTTCTCTTTCTCTTTCTCTTTCACTTTCTTTGTCTGTCTCCCTCCCTCCCTCTATTTCCTTCTATATATCCTTATCTCCCTGCCATTCTATTTAGAATATAGACTAATTAGTCTCTTTGGAATATAGATTAATTGGAGCAGCATCTAGTTGATCGTGGCTGATCTTAGAAAGCCATTTCTATCTTGTTGTCATTTTGATCTGTGTTGTCCCCATTTCCAGCTGATGTTAAAGGCCTCCAATATTATTGCTTTTTGTAGCTGAGATCTCCACATGAAGTCACCAGGAGTCAAAATGTACTCAAAGAAGATGGTGCTTTGTGTTTCAGGAAAATAAATTACAGTAAATTCAAATAAAACATAACAAATGCAGCAAAGCTGGAAAATACAGGATGAATTCTTGCATATTAAGAGGATTTTACAATATTTCATTATCCCGTAAATGGAACACACATGCAATCTTTCTTTTGCTTGTTCTGATAAATGCAGCAGTGAAATTATGATTAATGGTAACTCGTCTGAAGTCCCTGCCTAGAATTCCATCTGCAGAACAGTTTATCCAATTATAGGTCCCCCCCTCCTGCAAGAAAACCGTTTTTGTTTTATTAGCAATTTAAACGTATCTGCTTACTGGTATTTTTATAGGTTGTTCAACTGTGTGAAATTGCCTCTTCAGACCAAACTTGGGAGGTTTTAGGTTCCTTTTATTCTGAGAAACTGAACTGCTAAGTGTTTTGCAAATTAATCCAGGCTAGATTGCAAAAAAGTGTTAAAACTGCATATCTCTAAAAAACAAACAAAAAAACAACAACAAAACCACAGCTTTATAAACTCATCAAGCATATATAAAATTATTCTTATTACTGAGGAGGGATGCTGCAGTTTCATACGGTCTTAATCATATGATGTATCCAAACTAGCCAAGGGTCTATTTTCAAGCTTAAAATAAGTAGAGCCTTCGGTATTTACCCACTGAATTTTAAATTCCATACCGGTGCATAAATCTCAGTTGTTCGCTTATCTGTTTGCTGGAACTGAAATAATTGCTCCAGGATCAGCAGCCACAGTGAAATAGGGAGCTAGGTGTTACTCATCCTGTTACATACAAAGGCTAAACGAGTTTAACGGAGTAAGTAGGTATTCGTGTTTTGTGCTTACACACATATCAAGCGTGTTGATTCAGTCAACTAAATTCCAAAGCCTTGCAGAAGGTTAAACAAATTCTACCACACAATGCAGCACTTCAACAAAACTAACTCACAATGAGTTATGGTGGAAGGTAAGGTAAGGTAAGGAGAGGAGAGGAGAGGAGAGGAAAGGAGAGAAGAGAAGAGAAGAGAAGAGAAGAGAAGAGAAGAGAAGAGAAGAGAAGAGAAGAGAAGAGAAGAGAAGAGAAGAGAAGAGAAAATAGGATGGGATTGGGTGGGAGGGGAGGGGAGGGGAGGAGAGGGGAGGGAAAAAGAGAAGAGAAGAGAAGAGAAGAGAAGAGAAGAGAAGAGAAGAGAAGAGAAGTATTTTTAGCACTGGATAAAGATTAAAGCTGCCCTCCACATCCGAGCTTAGTATCTGAAAGGTTTAAAGCAAATAGGAAATTAGAAAAAAAAAATCCTAAATCCTTGAAGCACTTGAAATCTGGCAAATTTGCTTTTTGAAGACTGGATTGGATTCCAAAGACATGTAATTTATCTGTTTCTGGAAAGTCCATTTAATTGACCAATCAAAGCAATGACAACATATCAGCTGAGCCAGGGGAGAAATTAAATGTTTTTTTGTTGAAGCACCTGGTCTGCCCCAATATGGGAGGGAGCATACTGCTTCCCTTTCGCCTTTCAACTCCAATCCAGGAGCCCTCGGGCAGTTGTTTTCACAACAAACTATATAGATGATAGATAGATAGATAGATATTATTATTATTATTATTATTATTATTATTATTATTATTATTATTATTATTATTATTATTAATTTATTGAATTTTTATACCACCCTTCTCCCGAAGGACTCAGGGCGGTGTACAGCCGGAGATAAAATACAAAACATGTACAATAAAACAAATTAAAACATAGCAAAATTACAAAACGGCCAATGATCAAAATTAAATTTAAAATATTTAAGAATATTAATAAAACCCCAATTTAAAATCAAACTATTATGCCAGTCCCGCTTGAATAAATAAGTATGTTTTTAGCTCACGACGGAAGGTCCGAAGATCAGGCATTTGACGTAGGCCATAGAGTTTTTAACTTGTATTATATTGTGTTTTTTAAACTGGCTGTTAACCGCCCCCTGAGTCCTTTGGGAGAAGGGCGGTATACAAATTCGATTATAAAATCCGAAGGTCCGAAGATCAGGCACTTGACGTAGGCCATCTTGACATAGATAGATAGATAGATAGATAGATAGATAGATAGATTTTTTTATTATTATTTATAATCGAATTTGTATACCGCCCTTCTCCCAAAGGACTCAGGGCGGTTAACAGCCAGTTTAAAAAACACAATATAATACAAGTTAAAAACACTATAAAATTAATATAATTTATGGCCAAAATACTAAAAACTAACGATAACAATAAAACTAAAAACCCCATTAAAACTACACTTTTAGGCTAGCCCAGCTCAATGAAATAAAAGAGTCTTTACCTCATGGCGGAAGGTCTGGAGGTCGGGGAGTTGGCGAAGCCCCGGGGGCAACTCATTCCAGAGGGCAGGAGCCCCCACAGAGAAGGCCCTCCCTGGGGGCCGCCAGTTGACATTGTTTAACTGACGGTACCCCGAGGAGGCCCTCCCTGTGGGAGCGCACAGGTCTATGGGAGACTGTTGGTGGCAGTAGGCGGTCCCGTAAATAGCCCGGTAGATAGATAGATAGATAGATAGATAGATAGATAGATAGATAGATAGATAGATAGATAGATAGATAGATAGATAGATAGATAGTGTTAAATTTATATTTACTGACAAAGAAATAAAGGGAGACTAGTATAGATCTATTTCAAGTTATTTAGCTCTCATCTGCTGATCATATGTGTGTGTGCATGTTAAGATACATGAAAGAACAAAAAGAAGGTTTAGAATTGAAGGGTGATAGCAAAAGATATGTGTAAATAATATGAAACAATGAAAATGAAATGTAATAACTGTAATATGTAATGTAATATGTTTATTTGTATTGAAATGTATGATACTGTATCTAGGTATCACACCATTCATGCATTGATATGTATAAACAGTATAAAATAAAATAAAAAACTTGAACTGGAAAAAAAAAAGCTCTACAGGAGACACAGAAAGTGAGATAATTGATCAGACAACGAAGGTCCAAGAAGGAAAATGGTGGCCACATGACAGAGGCTCAAAAGGATTGATGGCTATACAGCAGAAGATGTGGAACCGTCTACTGCAGAATTAAGAGGATTCAAAGGGATGCAGTTGGGAAGAGAGCTTCTCTAAAAAAAAATCACATCAACACCGGAAAAGAAAACTAAGTAAAAAGGGCAACCCTGACTTGAATACAATTCTAGAACGAAAAAGATGGTTCAGACGCTGGAGAGGAAAGTTGAGTTAGAAAAAAATGTGAACTTTATTTCCATAGCAGCAAAAAGCAAAGCTAGCTAAAGAATAGAATTTTTATTGGCCAAGTGTGATTGGACACACAAGGAATTTGTCTTGGTGCATATGCTCTCAGTGTACATAAAAGATAAGATACCTTCATCAAGGTACAACATTTACAATACAATTGATGGTCAATATATCAATATAAATCATAAGGATTGCCAGCAACAAGTTATAGTCATACAGTCATAAGTGGAAAGAGATTGGTGATGGGAACTATGAAACGATTAATAGTAGTGCAGATTCAGTAAATAGTCTGACAGTGTTGAGGGAATTATTTGTTTAGCAGAGTGATGGCCTTCGGGAAAAAACTGTTCTTGTGTCTAGTTGTTCTGGTGTGCAGTGCTCTATAGCATCGTTTTGAGGGTAGGAGTTGAAACAGTTTATGTCCAGGATGCGAGGGATCTGCAAATATTTTCACGGCCCTCTTTTTGATTCGTGCAGTATACAGGTCCTCAATGGAAGGCAGGTTGGTAGCAATTATTTTTTCTGCACTTCTAATTATCCTCTGAAGTCTGTGTTTTTCTTGTTGGGTTGCAGAACCGAACCAGACAGTTATAGAGGTGCAAATGACAGACTCAGTAATTCCTCTGTAGAATTGGATCAGCAGCTCCTTGGGCAGTTTGAGCTTTCTGAGTTGGCTGAGTTGAGAGAGAATTAACATGCTGACGCCTTCTCAGATATACAACCGTGTGAGAAGAAAGGAGGCAATTGGACACATAAGTAACTTTTAGACAGAGGTCTGGTGAACTTTTATAAGATATTTTTTTGTTAGAGTTATATATTCACATGTACACTCACTTGGAAGAGAAACAGGTCACCAAGTGTGAGTTCACAAGGTTTTTACTGTAGTCCTTTGTAAACACTGATAAATGTCACTTTGATTAACATCTGAGCTCCATGTGTGTCTAGAATGATTCTAACTCAACCCATCCTCTGGCACTCCTGGGCTGCAGGGATTCCTTAATCGTCAATTCCAAAGTTTGCAATGAAAACAAAAGTCTTACAGAGGCTCGTTGAAAACCAGGTTTCTCTAGGATTATTCTTGATTATTTTTCTATGTATCTATATATGTATGTATAATGTATGTATCTATGTACGCTATATAGAGATGGAGCTCTCACCTCACAATCAGGAGATGAGAGTTCAATCCTAGGTAGCAACAAATATTTCTCTCTCTGGGCGCAAAGAGAAAATATCTGCTGTGACCCTCACATAGGCATCAGGAAGGGCATCCAGTCAGTAAAGGTTCAGCTCCATTCAGTTACCCCAATTCCACCCCGATGCAAGGGAATTCAGGATTGTTAAAAGAAAAAAATATGTATACACATGTACAGTATGTGTGTGTGTGTTCCCCAATCATAAAAAGTAGCAGCAATAGGAATAAATAAGTAAAAATCAGCCATCCAACCAATCTTTAGTAGCACCAACCCCCAAAATATCAGAAACCAGAGGACCATGTTTAAAAGAGCTATGACAATGCCTACTGGAAGTCTATTTATTTCAACCAAGATTACGTGAGGTTCAGAAATGAAAATGAATCAATTGACTGGGTTGTTTGTGTTGTGAGAATAGGGATGAAACATTGCTAGACCAGCCAACTTTGAAGAAATGGCCACAACCTTAGGAAGAAGAAAACCTCCTTAACCATATCTAGAAATTGGGATATTCCTAATGATATTTATCCCCCTTAGAACAGCAGTTTTTACAATTCTTATCCATTAAAATTTAAATTAAAATAAAGTAAAATAGTGTGTTTGTGCTGCCTTGAGTGAAGAGTAACTAAGATGCCTTAGTTATTTATGTCACAATTTCCTATATTTTTCCTGCATTCTCATCCGTCTTTGGATATCATATCTGGCAAGCAGATCTGATGCATCAGCCTCTTCTCTGAATGAAAGTCTACTGTTGTTTGGACGTCTTTTTCTGCCAAGCAAAACTTCATGTAAAATTCATCTGGTCTAATGAGGGAGACCATGAGAGCCATTGGTTTAGTTTTAATTGCCTTTATATTTATTTAATTTGAGCAAAAGGAAAGGAAAAAATGGAGAGAGAGAGAGAGAATGTTGCAAATGAAAGTTTTAATAAAAGGCGGTCACGCGTATTTGCCCTTAGTGGGATATGGTGGCTCAGCAACTAAGACGCTTGAGCTTGTTGATTGAAAGGTCAGCAGTTCAGCGGTTCAAATCCCTAGTGCCGCGTAACGGGGTGAGCTCCCATTACTTGTCCCAGCTTCTGCCAACCTAGCAGTTCGAACACACGTAAAAAGTGCAAGTAGAAAAATAGGGACCACCTTTGGTGGGAAGGGAACAGCATTCCGTACACCTTTGACATTGGGTCATGCCGGCCACATGACCACGGAGACGTCTTCGGACAGCGCTGGCTCTTCGGCTTTGAAATGGAGATGAGCACCTCCCCCTAGAGTTGGTAACAACTAGCACATATGTGCGAGGGGAACCTTTACCTTTACCTTTACCTTACATCTGTAAGCAACTTTTTTTTCATAAACTGTGAGCAACATTAGATTTTCAATCCACTGAAGAAACATAACATAAATTTATGTCACATTATGTAACATAGAACTAGTCACACAAGGACTAGTATCTTAGCAGTAAAAAAGGCTCAGAGAATGTATTTTTTTTTTTGTCCAGTCATCAATTTCCATGGACCGGTATTGTGCATAGTTGCTTTTTTTTAAAAAAATAGAGATTTGAAAATATTAAAACCATCTCAGAGTCAAATTAATATATGCGACCGTTTCTTTCCAGTTTATTATTGTTTTAGAACATCACACACACATGTACAAATGAAACAATCATCTAACTGCACCCCCAACATAATTATTTTGTCATTTCTTTTCTGTGCAACACAATGGGATCTGGAAAGTCCAAAATACTGTTTTTTTTTTTCATTTAATAAGCTACTGTATAGTTTAAGGTGTATTGAATTTTTTATACGGTTAGTGACAGCCTCCACTGTTTAAATCAAACGGGAATATCCTGTATTCTATTCAGTCTTTAAATTCCATAACATATAGTAGTTATGTTGTGTCTGCGCCCCCCGAGCGGGGGCCCCTGCCAGAAAGTGACTCGGAAAGTGAGGGGGAAGGGCCATCAGGACTTATCTCTGGAGCACCAGCTTCCCGGGCTCAGCTCCAGGAGCCAGAGGCAGGCCAGGCGGAAGAGATAATGAGGCCTCTGTCCCCTGACTCTTCCCCCCCAGGCCACGCCTTCAGACCCAGCTGATAGCAATCAGGCTTGGTTGGACCCTAGGTTTCGTAGGCAGGAGAGGCGGGAACAACAGAAGTAGGCATGGAGCAGGCCTAGGAAGTGCTGAGTCATGGAGCCACACCCCACAGGATATAAAAGCAGCAAGGGCTGTTATACCCCTTCGTGGCAGGCAAATCAACTGCTTAACTAGAGCTGAAGTACCGTTTGTTCCTGGTTGACTCATCGGCATCAAGAGAGATAACAGAGACACTTGGCATACGCTCGCTAGTTTGCTGCCAGAAGATGATAGTTGCCGGCTAATTAAGTCATCGCTCGGACTGAGGCGAGGGGGACAGAACAAGTTATAAATATTGCAGGGGTGTGTGCGACGCAGATAAATTGTATTTATCGTTTAACACTGGAAAGGCTATGCTGAAAACTTATTGAACATTATTTGGCAATTGATCTAAAGCAGGGGTGTCAAGGCCCGCGGGTCAGATGCTTAGATCTGGCCAGAGGTGGGTTTCACATAAATTTACCACTGGTTCGCCACACACTGAAAATGCCTTCCGTGCATACAGGCAGCCTTCTGTGCTTGCACTTTGCTCATGCGTGTGGCTTTCACACATGTGCGTGACTTAGAAAACATGGCTAAATAGGATGGCATAGTGCTGGGGTGGATGGGCAGGTACGGGCCTATCCGCAGGTCGGCACTACCGGTTTGCCTGAATAGGCTGAATACCACTACTGGATCTGGCCCATGGGCCCAACCTGGAAAAGCAAAGGACCGGCCTATGGTGCTTCTGCCAGCAAAAACAGAGCTCGTGAGGGCCGCATGCAGCCCTCCTCAACTCTATTTTCGCTGGCAGAGGGTTGCCGGTTAGAGTTAGCTGAAAATGGAGTTTGGGAGCCCGTTTCCTCTGGCAGATTACTCGGGCCACCACAGGCACCCTGAACATGAGTGACGTCAAGCTGGCCATGCTCACCCTGGCCACCCCCATCCCAGGCCCCCAAGGTCAAACACAACCCTGATGCGGCCCTCAATGAAATTGAGTTTGACACTGTTGTGACCCAGGCCCAAGTAGGTAGTAGGAAACTCAGTCAGTGGAAAAAACAAACAAACTTTATTCGAACAGCTGAGAATTACTTCATTCCCAACATAGTTCAACAAAGTTAAAGCAAATTCCTCCCAACACAAATTCCTCAGTCCAATTAAGCAAACCTTCGTCCAATTAGGCAAACTGCCAAAGGCCTTTCTTGGCAAACGTTCAGAAATCACTGATACAAAAGACGAAGCTACCAATGTTGTTTTCCAGCAAAGCCCAAACGCCGTTGCTGGTCTGTTTTAAGCCTTATGGGAGGGGCCAAGTCGTTCTCTTTGCTTGAGCTGCTCTTGCCTTCTGGCAGCTCTTCTCATGTGTGTGTTAGGAACAGGCTCCTCCTGTTCCTCTGCCTCTCTATTGTCAGCCTCTGGAGGCTCCGGAGTCTGCACCTCACTCCCCGATGGCCCTGGCCCCACCTCTGCCTCATCGCTGTCTGACTCCATTGCCGGCTCCAAAGGCTGCTGACGGACCACAACAGACACCTCGATCTAAAGTAAAATTTCCCAGGATTGATTCAAATCTTCCACGCAAATACTCTTTTAAATCGATTTTAAATTTGGATTATGCTATATATATTAATTATCTTAGCAAGTATTAAAGAGAAAGCTTAGCGATGCTGGTTGAAGGACTCTCAGGCTGGGTGGCGTTGACAAAGGCTGGAATGATTGTCTACATCTGAAGATGTAGGCTGAGGATGCTGAGTTTGTAGGTCTTTCATGTTGACAGCTTAACAAAAAAAAGGCTGCCGGTAATCGGGAGAGGAGTTGAGGGTACAGGAGTGACTATGGATTATGACTTATGTTGTATTTTAATTTATGATTGTTAATTTTATACCCTGTACTTTGTTCTGGGAAGTCTTGTGGGGGAGGGTGGGGGAAGGGGGTGAGGGAGGGGGAGGGGGTGGAAGATGAAGGATTATTAATGTACAGAAATGATTGAAGATATGTAATCAAAAAATAGAGATAATTTGAAATGAAATCGGGGCTGCTCAGCTGCCATTTCAGAAGGGAAAGGAGTAGAGAGAGCAAAGGAAGAAAGTAGGTAGGAAAAAGAGGTAGAAAAGGGGGAAAGGAGAGGAAGAAGAAAGGGGAAAGAGAGAGGGTTAGAAAGGGTGGAAGAAGAGAGGAGTGGGGAAGGAGGAGAGGAAGTAGAAAAGTGAAGGAGAGGAAGGATGGAGAAAGTAGAAGAAGGTAGAGAAGGGAAGAGGAAAGGTTGTGTTAAGGAAGGAAGTGGTAGCTGAGCAGGCCCGAATAAGTAACAAATGAAAGCTAATGACTGATGTTGAATAAGAGACTGTACATTGAATATGTTGATGGAAAATGGAAATAAAACTTTTTTATTAAAAAAAAAAAGGCTGCCGGCAATTTCACAGATGCAACATTATTTGCAAAACACAAAGGTGCTTTTTCAAGAGGCAGCTGGACTTTCTATTTTTTTCTTTGAAGACCAAGTTGAAGAAGCTTCTTGGATGAGAAGCAAAACGTCTTCAAAGGAAAAAAACCAGAAAGTCTAGTTGCCTCTTGAAAAAATACCTTTGGGACAACCATGACCTAGATGACTAAGAATCTCCATAGGCATTATTTGCAAGAGCTCCTAGTTCCATGCAGATTTTAATCCATGCCCTCAGATTTTCAGTGGAACACTTCCTGCAGATTACAAGAAGAATATGTGTGAATGGGGGCAATGTGTGAATGGGGACATGGTGCAGCCTAGCCTCGTGTGGAATTCGAGTGAACATAGTGTCTGTTGTCGCTCCCACCCCCGAACCTGGCCCCATGCCCGAAAGTGCCTTGGAGCCGAGTCTTCTGCCAGAAAGTGACTTGGACAGTGAGGGGGAAGGGCTGTCAGGACTTACCTCGGAAGCACCGGCATCCCTGGCTCAGCTCTAGAAGCCAGAAGCAGGCCAGGTGAAAGAGATAACAAGGCCTCCTTTCCCTGACTCTTTCCCCCCCCCCCAGGCCACCCCTGCAGACCCAGCTGACAGAAATCAGGCTTGGCTCAATCCCAGGTTTTGTAGGCAGGAGAGGCGGGAACAACAGAAGCAGGGGAGGGGCAGGCCTAGGAAGTGCTGAGTCATGGAGCCACACCCCACAGGATATAAAAGGCAGCAAGAGCTGGTGTGTCTCTTTGTATCAGGCAAATCAACTGATTAACTAGAGCTGAAGGTTGTGACTCACCAGCATCTTGGCAGCTAACGAGGGCTCCTGGCAGACGCTGGCTCTTTTGCTGCCAGAGCTGATAAGAGCCGGCTAATTAAGACATCGTTTGGATGGAGGCGAGGAGGACAGAACAGTGTCAACTCATAAAGCATTCCTGGCCTGCTCTCAGGTTGCCATAGGCAGGGGGGGGGAATTGATGGAGCAGCATGGCAGCCACAACCAGAAGCACATTACACGCATACCTTTCTCAAGGCTGTGTTGTGTCTCGCCCAGGTTACCTGAACCAGCTGGAGAGGTGTGATCTTCACAGCCCATAAAAGTGCTCTGTTGGAGAATGTGATTTATGACAGACCATGGGAGGAGGGGAAAAACAGAATCATAGATGGGTCATAAATTACATGGGGCAGATCTGACTTCACTTGGGTACCTGTGTTGTGACCAAGGCCCAAGTAGTGATTACTAAACACAATTCAGTCTTCAACAAACTTATTTTATTAAAACAGCTTGGAGTTAATTCATTCTCAGCTTTGTCCAAAACAAAATTCTTAATAACCAGTCTGTTGACCTTATCACCAACCGTTGTTGTCTTTGGCAACCTGCCAAAGGCTTTTCTTGGCAAAAACCCCACAAAGTTCAAGAGACGCTGACAAGAAGCATGGAAATCAATGTTGCTTTCCTACAAAGAACCCAAGGGTGGTTGCTGCTCTTTTAAGCCTTATGGGAGGGGCCAATCATCTTCTGGCCTTACTCCCAAGTCGTCCTTTTTTCTTCAGCTACTCTTGCCTTCTGGCAGCTCTTCTCATGCACGCACTAGGAACAGGCTCTTCCTGTTCCTCTGCCTGTCTTCTGTCCACCTATGGAGGCTCCAGAGTCTGTGCATTGCTCCCAGATGGCCCTGTTCCCATCTCTGCCACTGATGCAGAGCCCTCGTCCGGGCCTTCCCCTAACTCCAGGACTGGCCCATTGTCCTCCCCAGCCTCCTCATTGTCTGACTCCATTGCCAGGTCCACGGGCTGCTGGCAGACCACAACAACGTACTAACATGTTGCTCCTAATAAATAACTGGATTTCTTTTGAAACTTGAGGCTCATGATTTAATTAGGGCATCCATTGGAACCCTGACACATAGAACATAGAATATAGAATGACATAATTGGAAGGGACCTTGAAGGTCATCTAATCCAATTCCCTGCATGAGCAGGAGACACTACATTTCAGACAAATATTGTCCAGTCTCTTCTTTTCTCTCCAGTGTTGGAGCACCCACAACTTCTGGAGGCAAGTTGTTCCCCTGACTAATTACCAGAAAATATCATTTCAGACAGGTGGCTATCCAGTCTCTTCTTGAAAGTTTCCAGTGATGGGGCACCCACATTTTTGAAGGTAAGGCTTTCTGCTGGTTGATTGTTCTCACTATTAGAAAATCTAACAAAATGAAATTCAACAGTGAAAAAAGTAAGGTTCTACATTTAGGCAAAAAAAATATATGCACAGGTACCGTATATGTGGCACCTTGCTCAATAGTAGTACCTGTGAGCGGGATCTTGGAGTCCTAGTGGACAACCATTTAGATATGAGCTGGCAGTGTGCAGCAACTGCCAAAAAAGCCAACACAGTTCTGGGCTGCATAAACAGAGGGATAGAATCAAGATCACGTGAAGTGTTAGTGCCACTTTATAATGCCTTGGTAAGGCTACACTTGGAATATTGCATCCAGTTTTGGTCGCCATGATGTAAAAAAGATGTTGAGACTCTAGAAAGAGTGCAGAGAAGAGCAACAAAGATGATTAGGGGACTGGAGGCTAAAACATATGAAGAATGGTTGCAGGAACTGGGTATGTCTAGTTTAATAAAAAGAAGGACTAGGGGAGACATGATAGCAGTGTTCCAATATCTCAGGGGTAGCCACAAAGAAGAGGGAGTCGGGCTGTTCTCCAAAGCACCTGAGGGTAGAACAAGAAGCAATGGGTGGAAACTGATCAAGGAAAGAAGCAACTTAGAACTAAGGAGAAATTTCCTGACAGTTAGAACAATTAATCAGTGGAACGACTTGCCTGCAGAAGTTGTGAATGCTCCAACACTGGAAATTTTTAAGAAAATGTTGGATAACCATCTGACTGAGATGGTGTAGGGTTTCCTGCCTGGGCAGGGGGTTGGACTAGAAGGCCTCCAGGGTCCCTTCCAACTCTGTTGTTATATTATATTATATTATTCTTCTTAGAACTAGGTGGAGCTGGCTCTCTTCCTCATTATAGCTCCTCTTTATTAAAAATGCATATTTTTAAATCCACGCTCGTGCTGATTTTCAAAAGTGTTTAATTATTATTGAGCCAGAGGTAATTTAAACAGGATACGTAAAATGTTCTTGCAATTCTAATGGTATCCAGCTGAGCCAAAAATACATCTGATAAGTGATACACATGTAGATGGGATATTTCAATATTAATGACAAAGTGTGGTAGCTCCATTGCTAGTTGCTTATTAGCTGCCATTTTGTCTCTTCCAATGATTTTCTCCTATTTGGTTTCCCAGATAACTTGGTCGCTTCCCTGAAGTGTGGTACCTGATGCTCAATTTAGGAACATCTAGCTGTTAGGAAGAAATTGATTTAGATCTTTTAATCAGTGCATTGGTCCTAGATTTTATCTGTATTTTGAGTATCTTCTATCCTATTAGCTTAAGTTATGCTGTGGTCTCATCACAGCTTCTTTTAAGTCATTCTGCTTTTGCCTTTATAACCGTTGTATAAACCATGAGGGAAAAAACTATTTATTCCAGAATCCTACATATCAAATTTCCACAATCGTGAAGTAAAAGGCGAAATGAATTTATTCCATTTTAGTGAATAAATAGGCTTGGAGATAGCACCATTCTTGAAGCAGCAAAAACCTGGAATTAATGAATAGGATTCTCCTAGCACCTCTTCACACTCTTTAGTACTTCATAATGCATGCCATGTAAACTTTCCTCTGGGGTAAAATAACAATAAATCTTTAATAAACTAAGGAAACAACATTTCAGGCTGAGTGAAAAACTCTTTGCTAGAAAAAAATAATTCCTGATAGATTATATTAAGAAGTAAGCATGTAGGAATATATTTCAAAGATTTGATCTATTTCACCCCACCCCCTTAATCAGGGATGCTTCTGATAACTAGGTTTCCTAGGAAATAAACCCAAATACATCTGTAATGAAGCATGAACAAATGGACCAATCAACTAACAATTATCACATTATATCCGTAACGTAGAGTTACAGAAATCCTTAGTAGTCGTTATAAATAGCCATACACTCTTCATAAAGCAGGAGGATTTTAATGCCAGTTTACAATACAGGGCTGTACTTACCCCAGCAACAATTACATTATTTACGGGACCGCCTACTGCCACTGATTGCCTCCCACCGACCCGTGCGTTCTCACAGAGAGGGACTCCTTAGGGTGCTGTCCGCCAAGCAATGTCGGCTGCCAACACCCAGGGGAAGGGCCTTCTCTGTGGGGGATCCCACCCTCTGGAATCAGCTCCCCCCAGGACTCCGCCAACTTCCGGACCTTCGAACCTTTCGCCGCGAGCTGAAGACATATCTATTTATTTGTGCAGGACTGGCGTAAGATTTTAGTTTTAAATGGGGTTTTACGGTTTTAATTATATTTTAAATTTGGGCCAATTTAATCAGTTTTTTAAATATTGTTTTTATCTTGTATTTATTCTTGTTTATGGCTGCAAACCGCCCTGAGTCCTTCGGGAGATAGGGCGGTATAAAAATCTAACTAACTAACTAACTAAATAAATAAATAAAGCTGGCTTTATCACCATAAACATAATATCTTGCAGATGACATATGCTCAATGCTTCAGGTGCAATCTGCTTTTCTGGATTAAAAGAAACAAATGAACAACAGTTGTGGAGACGTGATGGCTCAGTTGTTAGAATGCAGTATAGGACATTGGATTGAAGCTAAGGGAACCAGAAAGTGGCTAATACCATCCAGTTGTTGTGACCCAGTAGGTCACACTACCAACTACTACTATTACCTACTATCAAGTAGATAGTAATAAACTTAGTCCGTGGAAAAATAAACTTTATTTGAACAGCTGAGAATTACTTCATTCCCAGCGTCGTACAACTCAAAGTAAAACAAATGCCTTCCAAACACAAATTCTTCAATTATATCACAAACCTTGGTCCAATTAGGCAAACTGCCAAAGGCCCGTCCTGGCAAATGTCCAGAAGCCACAAAAAGAAAGACCTACACAAAGCAGAGGACGCAGCTACAATGTTGTTTTCTGGCAAGCTGAAACACCGGTGTTGGTCTGTTTTAAGCCTTATGGGAGGGGCCAATCATCTCTTGGCCCTACTCCTGAGTTGTCCTCTCTGCTTGAGCTGCTCTTGCCTTCTGGCTGCTCTTCTCATGCGTGCATTAAAAACAGGCTCCTCCTGTTCCTCTGCCTCAATACTATCAGTCTCTGGAGGCTCTGGAGTCCGCACCTCACTTCCCGATGGCCCTGGCCCCACCTCAGCCTCATTGCTGTCTGACATCGTTGCCAGCTCCGTAGGCTGCTGATGGACCACAACACCAGTGTTCCTCCCAGTTTTGCAACTATTTTTTGAAATAAACCAAATGATCAAGTGATTAATGGGAAAGAAGTCATTTTTGACCTTGTGCAAACACAGTCCTGCTTTACTATTGTAGAAAGTTATTAAAATATTTTTTTTTTAAAAGGCAAGATAAAATATTTCCCCTAAAAGAAAAATAAAAAAAAAATATTAAGGGAAATGAAAACTCAGAGCTCCAGCTCCGTGCCCTCAAGCAGCTTTTAGAAATGTAGATTTGGTAATCCATTCCTCCCTGCAGCAAAGTGTGAGTGATAGGATTAGCTCTCACACAAGATCCAAACCAGGACAACACCATTAAGTCATAACAGGAATGGCCCAACACCCTTTCAGAACACAAGTCTCCTCATTGTATCATCTCAGCAGTCCAAACTTCAACCAAACCTGGGAGTTCAGACAGCCTATAGAGCCAGCTCTGACCCCTACATAACCCCAACAAAAGCCAATAAAATACATGTTCTTGCACAGGAACAGGAAGCTCAAGTGCAAAGCCCAAAGAAGGTATAACACCCACCCACCCACACACTCAACTCCATGTGGTCAGCTGCCCAGAACCACCCATGTGGTTCTGCTTCATCATTAAACCATCTTTCCAATCAGCCTCCAGCCTCCATTTTGTTTTCCAGTATCTTTCTCCCGGCTTGGAACGGAACCAGGTGGATATTTCTTCCAACGCTATTCATTAAAGTAACCCATTTTTTTCCCCCACTTGTGTGTGGGCCTGGAAAAAGTTATAGCTGTTTAAGCCATCTACATTTTTAACTTTAAGGAATACATTTCACCCAAGAGCAGGAACTTTTTTTTTGTCTTTTGAAACAGGCCACTTTAATGATGAACAGAAGAGGAGTTTAGAGAGCACTCGGAGATAGATCTGCTAAACAAAACCTCTTTTTTTTAAAAAAAAAAAACTCATTTCTAACTGTGGTCTTCACTGATCGAGTGAGACAGCAGATGACAAATTTTATCTCCTTAATAAGCACCGTAGAGCGAAAGGGAGGGACCCCATAGCTGGAACTCGATCTGTGTTTATTTGCAAATTCATTCAGGCAAGGATCAGCTGTACTTCAAAGAAAACTGCAGCTCTGCCTCCATTATTATTATTCTTGCTGCAGCTTCCAGTGTCTGCTTTCCACTTTATTACTATTAGGGGCACAGGTGAGTCCATTGAATTTGTTTTGTAGGTACTGTCGGTGCCTGATAAAGTGTTTCAGCTTCCAGTTGAAAAAGATTTGGTTTAATCAGTTCCGAACACTGCACAAGCTACTCCTGCATATCTTTCCCAACACTGGGCAAATGTAATTTTAAATGCTCAGCTGTAACCTTAACAGAAATGCAGGGGAGCAAGAGGTGAGATATTTAGTGTAAATATAAAAGTGAGTGACTGTTTTCCAGGGATGAAACAGCATAATAATTGAATTGGAATTCTAGAATATATATTTTTTTCCAATCAGTTACAAGGGATTGCGGGTGGAAGCTTGGCATGCATTCATTATAATTAAGCTCAGCAACAACTCCCCAGGCGTAAAAGTCCTGCTCTGCCAAGGTTGCTGGGTTAGAAGGGACTGAAAAAGATAAGCATAAATGAAACATTAAAATGGGTGCAATTCCGTGGAGTTTTCAGGGATGAAATAGACTGATGCTCAGCAGATCTCTTGTTTTTCACAGACATCATGAAAGGCCTATGAAATATGTGTCTTGTCTTGTTGTTGTTAGTTGCGAAGTTGTGTCTGACCCATCGCGACCCCATGGACAACAGGAACCCCATGGTTCCTCCAGGCCTCTACCATCCTCTGGAGTCCATTTAAGCTCACACTACTGCTTCAGTGACTCCATCCAGCCACCTCGTTCTCTGCCATCCCCTTCTTCTTTTGCCCTCCATCGTTCCCAGCATCAGGCTCTTCTCCAGTGAGTCCTTTCTTCTCATTAAGTGGCCAAAGTATTTCAGTTTCATCTTTAGGATCTGACCTTCTAAAGAGCAGTCAGGGTTGATCTCCTCTAGAACTGACTTGTTTGTTTGCCTTGCAGTCCAAGGGACTCGCAGGAGTCTTCTCCAGCACCAGAGTTCAAAGGCCTCAATTCTTTGGCGCTCAGCCTTTCTTATGGTCCAACCTTCACAGCCATCCATTGCAACTGGGAAAACCATAGCCTTGACTATACCCACTTTTGTTGGCAGGGTGATGTCTCTGCTTTTTAGTACGCTGTCTAGATTTGCCATAGCTTTCCTCCCCAGGAGCAAGCGACTTTTAATTTTTTGGCTGCATTCCCCAACGGCAGTGATCTTGGAGCCCAGGAAAATAAAATCTGTCACTACCTCCATTTCTTCCCCATCTATCTGCCAGGAATTTAGAGGGCCAGATGCCATGATCTTAGTTTTCTTAATGTTGAATTTCAAGCCAACGTCTTGGGTGTCCCTGCCCGGCATAGCTCATAGCTTCATTGAGCTACACAAGCCCCTTCGCCACAACAAGGCAGTAATCCATGAAGGGGGTGTCTTGTCTACCACATACAATAACTCAGTAACTTTTGTGGCCATACAGGTCTACAAAGACTGTAGGTGACAATTATCACCCCCCATCTATTATCTATCTATCTATCTATCTATCTATCTATCTATCTATCTATCTATCTATCTATCTATCTATCTATCTATCATCTATTTATATACCTACCTTTCATCCATCTATCTGTCTGTCAGTCTACCTACCTACCTACCTACCTACCTACCTATCATCTGTCTGTCTATCTATCTATCTATCTATCTATCTATCTATCTATCTATCTATCTATCTATCTACCTACCTACCTACCTACCTACCTACCTACCTACCTCTCTATCATCTACCTATCTACCTACCTACCTACCTATCATCTATCTATCTATCTATCTATCTATCTATCTATCTATCTATCTATCTATCTATCTATCTATCTGTCTATCATCTATCTATCTATCTATCTATCTATCCCTATGAAATGTATGTCTTGCCTACAACATACGATAACTCAGTAACTTCTGTGATCATACAAGGCTACAAAGACTGTAATGACAATTCTCTCTTCTCTCTCTCTCTCTCTCTCTTTGTCTCTATCTGTCTCTCTCTCTCCCTATCTATCTATCTATCTAATCTAGAAACTGCTGGAAATTGGAGAACTATGGAGATTTGGAAAAATGGATAATGAAGCTACCGTAATCCTGTGCCGTCATCGATCCCCATATGGGGAAGTTCTCTTCAAGGTCAGTCCTGGTGTCCAGAGACACCTTGAAATACATTTTCCTTTTTAATTGGAGGAACTGAAAATGGGGATGGTTGGGTTTGAAATGGAACAATTGTGAAAAGTCTGTCATTCCAGATTTGCACGACAGATTGCCTTGCAGGAACTCTGCTTTTGTTAAGATCTTCCAACCGATTCCCCAGTATGGGGTGGTGTTAAGAATAGCCTGCATTCTAAGAATTATTATGAATGGAATTTGATTACTCTGGACTGCTTCCTTGTTCGGTTAAAAACCATTGCAGGAAAACTACTTTGGAAAGCAATGTAGTACCTATGGCTTATTCTTTCTGTAAAGCACAAGAGAATGGAACACACGCAATATTACTAAGTTTAATTCTTCCTTTTGCCTTTCTTTTGATGAAATGTTTTTGTGGGGACCAATAGCCTTTTAGTTTTATTTAGAAAAGGGGCAGCAGAAATTAATTTGATTCACATTTTAATCTGAAGTTACCCAATTAGCATTCCCCAAAGCTATAAAACAGAGGTATCAAACTCAAGGCACGGGGCTTGGATGCAGCCTGTGGGATGCTCATCTGTGGGCTAAGGGCTGCCTTGGAAACAGTAAAGGACCAGCCTTGTGGTGACTTTGCCAGAGAAAATGGCCTCCCAAGCTCCATTTTTGGCTGCAACAACATCCTGCAACCCTCTGCCAGCTAAAACAGAGCTTGGGAGGGCCACTGTTTTCACAGGCAGAGGGTTGCAGGAGGTCATCACAGCCAAAAATGGAGCCTGGGAGCCTGTTTTTCAATGGCTGAGTGCCTGGCTCCACTGGTGCCCCTGACAGGAATGATGTAGAGCTGGCCATGCCCACCCCAGCCACACCAACCCTGCTGAGGTCCGTCAGCAGCCTACGGAGCTGGCAACGGAGTCGGACAGCGATGAGGCAGAGGTGGGGCCAGGGCATCGGGAAGTGAGGTGCAGACTCCAGAGCCTCTAGAGGCTGACAGTGGTGAGGCAGAAGAACAGGAGGAGCCTGTTCCTAATGCACACATGAGAAGAGCTGCCAGAGCAGCTCAAGCAAAAAGGACAACTCGGGAGTAGGGCCAAGAGATGATTGGCCCCTCCCATAAGGCTTAAAACAGACCAGCACCGGCATTTGAGCTTTGCTGGAAAACAACGTTGGTAGCTTCATCTTCTGCTTTGTCTTCTGCTTCGTCTACATCTTGCCTTTATTTTTGTCACTTGTGAATGTTTGCCAAGAAAGGCCTTTGGCAGTTTGCCTAAGGTTTGCGAGAGAACTGAGGAATTGGTGTTGGGAGGAATTTGCTTTAATTTAGTTGAACAACGCTGGGAATGAAGTAATTCTCAGCTGTTCGAATAAAGTTTATTTTATTTATTTTATTTGTCACAACAGTATATATAAGCATAATCATGAAAATAACTATATAATATATAAGCATATATATGAGCATACGTATGTGATAACTATATTAATTGGAAATAATGAAAGGAAACAATAGGACAGCAACGGTAGGCATGTTTGTGCTCTTATGCACACCCCTTATAGACCTCTTAGGAATGGGGTGAGGTCAATAGTAGAGAGTTTTTAGTTAAAGCTTTGGGGATTTTGAGAAAAGACCACAGAGTCAGGTAGTGTGTTCCAAGCACTAATAACTCTGTAACAGAAGTCATATTTTCTGCAGTCAAGATTGAAACGGTTAACATTGAGTTTAAATCTATTGTTTGCTCTTGTATTGTTATGATTGAAGCTGAAGTAGTCTTCAACAGGAAGGACATTTGTTTTTTCACAGACTGAGTTTCTTACTACCTACTTGGGCCTGGGTCACAACACACCCTGGCACCCTGAGGTAAAACACAATCCTGATGTGGCCCTCAATGAAATTGAGTTTGAACTGGAAGAAAACTTCGTTTTCATAAGAAGATGGATTTTTACAAATTTTGCAATGCAGAATATTCTTGATACAAAAACAGACATGGAATTGACTCGATTCGAAATGTTAAGTGAATTCAAAGGTGGCCAATCAGGCAATTTGTCTTTTTCCAATTTTGTTAATTTGCCACATCTTTTTGTAACTTATAAAGAAATACGTAATTTTTCATTGCATTAGTATAGCAGCATTTCAGCTGTGGTTTGTCTATATACTTCAGTGGATTTAAGCTTTTTATTTATTGATATATTTGTTTATTTTTCTGTTCAGACTAAACTAAGCAAAATATGGGAGAAATGTTTTCTTGTCATATGCGTTCATAAAAGATGCAAACCATCTCCTATCATTCCATCAGATTCCTTCTATTAATTCTTATTTGGACAATGAAATATATATTCAGTTTGATCAGATTTGTTCAGGTTTATCTTTTTTTCTAGTTTTATATACCACATTTTATTTGTTCCAGCATTCACCTAGTCACTTTCTCTGTTTATAAAGTTTTACTGAATACTTTCCCTAGATTACATTTATTCTCTTAATAATATTCCAATGATTATATATTTACATATTTAATATTAACATTAATATTTAATCTATTAACTACAAAACCATTACGTTTTATATGTATTAATATTACATACATAAATATGTATTTCTTATAGAGCTGTAATTATATAAGTCCAATATCTAGATATTTATATGTTTAATATTAATCCATTTGTATTTTTCATATTTTTTCAGCATTCCTGTCTTTTCCTTCTTTGTACGTCTGTAATTATTACTATTATTATTTTTAATATTTCTCTTGGACTCTATTTCCCTTTATTATGTATTTGCTTTTAATATTTTGAGGGGAGAGGGGTCAACATCTCTTTCTATAAACACAGCTAGATTCTTCCTCTTCCTCTTCCTCTTCCTCTTCTTCTTCTTCTTCTTCTTCTTCTTCTCCTCCTCCTCCTCCTCCTCCTCCTCCTCCTCCTCCTCCTCCTCCTCCTCCTCCTCTGAATAACATATTTGGAAGGGACCTTGGAAATCTTCTAGTCCAATATGATGCACAAGCAGGAAACCCTATACCATTCCAGACAAGTGTCTGACCAATCTCTTCTCAAAAACTTCCAGTGATGAAGTATCCACCAATTCTGAAGGCAAGTTGTTCTCACTATGAGGAATTGTCCTCGCAATTAGGAAACTTCTCCTTAATTCTAGATTGTCTCTCTCCTTGATTATTTTCCATCCATTTTTTCTTGTCCTACCTTCAGGTGCTTTGGAGAATAGCTTCACTCCCTCTTCTTTGGGGAAGACCCTGAGATACTAGAAGACTGCTTTCATGCCACCCCTAGTCCTTCTTTTCACTAGACTAGACATACCCAATTCCTGCAACCGTTTTCCGTATGTTTTAGCCTCCAGGGCCGTAATCCTCTCTGTTGCTCTTCTCTGCACATTGAGTCGTCGTAAGAGTTATTGAGATAATCTACGTAAAAAACTTTCGAGACCCAGGAAAAGAGTGTATAGTTCTTACTGATGATCTTGACAAGGTTATAATTTATGGACAGAGGAGTCTGCAGAAAAGGCCTGAAGGCCTAATTTATACTTTTGTTCCTTTTTCAGTATTACATTCAGTCAGTTTTGCTTCCACACAGCTTGCCTTTGTAATTCTGCAGAACCCAAACATGTTCCGCATGTTTGTTCATCTTTTTTCCCCCCTGTAGCGTGCCAATAGAGCATACGTATGCATGCACTTGTCCTAACATCTTTTTTTTCTTTAGTTCTTTTACAATGCTTTGTAAATAATTTTCCAAGCGGCATTCCCTAATGCATCCCAGTCTTGAAAGGCAAATGATATTGCAGAATTTGGAAAAAAGGCATATGTGTGTGTGTGTGTGTGTGTGTGTGTGTGTGTGTGTGTGTGTGTCTTTGGTTGTTCGGGTTTTCTCCCGTGTAAAATTGGAAGTGTCTTGGCGACGTTTCGACGAAGTCTCATTCGTCATCTTCAGGCTTCAGCTTCGTGCTTCTGGGAGCAACACATGACATGGAGCATGACCAAGGACCAGAAGCCAGACCGCAGCTGCAACATTAGCCATTTCAAACCCCTCCAATCCATACATGCAGCACACTGACACCCACTATGATGATGTAGCACGACCACAAACATGAAGCCAAACAACAGCAATGCAGCTCACCAGCTCAAATCCCCCTGCAACTCAGACTAATCTGAGCACAACCAAGCCCCCATCCAAACAGGACACACGCCCATCCAATCAGAGCACAAAAAAAACCCCATCCAATCAGAGCACAGCCAAGCTCCCACCCAATCAATTCAAACCCCTACTAGCAGTTAAAAAGAAAGAAACAGCTGCAATCACACATTGCTCCCAGAAGCATGAAGCTGAAGCATGAAGATGACGAATGAGACTTCGTTGAAACGTCACCAAGACACTTCCAATTTTACACGGGAGAAAACCCGAATAACCAAAGACACATTCACATTTTAATGTGAACATACCCAATTTGCTCATCTAATGGATTCATGAACTGAATACACACACACACACACACACACACACACACACACACACACACACACACACAGTTCATGAATCCATTAGATGAGCAAATTGGGTATGTTCACATTAAAATGTGAATTAAATTATCTTTCCCCCCCTCATTCCTCACATTCTGTAGGAGCTCGGTATTTCATTAAGATCATTAATTTTACCAGAAAGTAATCAAGACCATTTTTATTTGACCTGAAACTAAATTAAAAGTTTTGTGCTTGATAATTCAGATCAATGAGCAAAGTGGTTAATTGTTCATTCTCTTCTGTGCCTCATTTCTATAATTTGTGATCCACAGCTCCAAATGTGAAACCCACAACAACTCACCAGTTGTACTAGACTTGTTGGTTGTAGTCAGGTGTGCAAACTAGTGAAACAAGGCTTCTAAACTTGAAATCTCCCATTCCCAAATACAATGCATCTACACCTAACTTAAGGGGCTGCAGTATAATTGTACTGAACAGTGGTTGATAGAAGAATAGAATAGAATAGAATAGAATAGAATAGAATAGAATAGAATAGAATAGAATAGAATAGAATAGAATAGAATAGAATAGAATAGAATAGAATAGAATAGAGGGGCCTCTGTGGCTCAGACTGCTAATGCACTCTGTTATTAACAGCAGCTGCCTGCAATTACTGTAGGTTCTAGTCCCACCAGGCCCAAGGTTGACTCAGCCTTCCATCCTTTATAAGGTAGGTAAAATGGTGATCCAGATTGTTGGGGGCAATAAGTTGACTTTGTATATAAATATACAAATAGAATGAAGACTATTGCTAACATAGTGTAAGCCACCCTGAGTCTTTGGAGAAGGGAGGGATATAAATGTAAATAAATAAATAAAAAGAATAGAATAGAATAGAATAGAATAGAATAGAATAGAATAGAATAGAATAGAATAGAATAGAATAGAATAGATTTTTTGTTGTTGTTGTTGGCCAAGTGTGATTGGACACACAAGGAATTTGCCTTGGTGCATATGCTCTCAGTGTACATAAAAGAAAAGATATGTTCATCAAGAATCATAAGGTACAACACTTAATGATAGTCATAGGCTACAAATAAGCAATCAGGATACAAGCAACAAAGTTACAGTTATACAGTCATAAATGGGAGGAGATGGGTGATGGGAATGATGAGAAGATTAATAGTACTGCAGATTTAGTAACTAGTTTGACAGTGTTGTGAGAATTAGTTGTTTAGCAGAGTGATGGCATTCGGGAAAAAACTACCCTTGTGTCTAATTGTTCTGGTGTGCAGTCCTCTGTAGCATCATTTTGAGGGTAGGAGTTGAAACAGTTTATGTCCAGGATTTGAGGGGGTCTGTAAATATTTTCACAGCCCTCTTTTTGAGTCGTGTAGTATACAGGTCCCCAATAGAAGGCAGGTTGGTAGCCATTGTTTTTTCTGCAGTTCTAATTATCCTCTGAAGTCTGTGTCTGTTTTGTTGGATTGCAGAACCAAACCAGACAGTTATAGAGGTGCAGATGACAGATTCAATAATTCCTCTGTAGAACTGGATCATCAGCTCCTTGGGCAGTTTGAGCTTCCTGATTAGAGATTAGCGATTATAACTTGTTGCTGGCAATCCTTATGATTTATATTGATATATTGATCATCAATTGTGTTGTAAATGTTGTACCTTGATGAACGTATCTTTTCTTTTATGTACACTGAGAGCATATGCACCAAGACAAATTCCTTGTGTGTCCAATCACACTTGGCCAATAAAATTCTATTCTATTCTATTCTATTCTATTAGATTAGAGTTCCTAACTTCAACAAGTAGCACGTGCTTAGCAACAGAATAATGAAGTTGGAAGGGACCTTGGATGTCTCCTAGTTCAACCCCTGCTCAAGCAGGAGACCTTATTCCATTCCAGAAAAGTGGCTGTCCAATCTCTTCTTAAAAGCCTCCAGTGATGGAGCATCCACAACTTCTGAAGGGAAGCCGTTCCACTGGTTGCTTGTTCTCACTGTTATGAGTTTTCTCCTTAGTTCCAGGTTGCTTCTCACCTTGATTAATTTCTATCCATTGTTATGTCATGTTTATGTACTGTATGTTGGAGGTGGTGATCCTTTGAGAGCTGTAATGCGATGAAATTTCATTTTAATGTATGCCCATTAGTGTACAATCAAAGTGGCAATAAAGTTATTCTACGTTCCAAATTCTTGTCTTGCCTTCTTATGCTTTGGAAAATAGGTTGATCCCCCATCTTCTTTGTTGTTTGTTTGGGGTAAAACTGGTTTGTTTGTGTGTGTGTGTGTGTGTGTGTGTTTGCGCATGTGTGAGAGAGAGAGGGGGAGAGAGAGAGAGAGAGAGAGATAATTATTACATTAGCAGAGAGTATTAGATTGATAAAGTGAAACATACAATTCATAATCATTAATTCATCTCTTTTTATTGACTGAAGACCCATCTAGATCAGCATTCTGAACTTGTCAGTAAGCCAAGAATAAACAGAATACCTAAATGTTTGATATAGAAAAAAATTATTTACTTATTTGTTATTAAATTTATTTGCCACCCATTTTGCCAAGAGGAGACTCTAATGATCTTTAATCTTCAAGATACTCCAAACATGAAAATTAGAGTGGTTTATATTTATCCACAATGTAGGCAAGATTCAAATATTTTTTTTGAACTGGGTTCATAAGAAGAAATCCATGGAAAGGATTCAGCCATTGTAGACTAATATAGAAGTCTTAGCTTTTTGATTTCACCTCTTAGTAGTAGTAGTAGTAGAAGAAGAAGAAGAGGAGGAGGAGAAGGAGGAGGAGGAGGAGGAGGAGGAGGAAGAGGAAGAGGAAGAGGAAGAGGAGGAGGAGGAATAAGATGATATTATTCAGGATTGTCAATTTCTAATAGACTGACCTTTAACTGGCAATTTCAAATGACCTTGTTTCAATGAAGCTGCATTGAAACCCGTGAGTGTCAGTTTCTATGTTTAACTTCTGTCCCGTCAAGAGTCAAACGTATGTCGCAATGTCACCCATGCTGCTTAAGACATAATTCACAGTTCCAACTGACACCTCCTGGAGTGGACTCAAGGCCTTTTTTTTTTGCAAGTACATGTCATACCAAAAAATATCCCATTTCTTTTGGTGTACGAGAGAGAATATCGTTCTGGAAACTGGATTGCAGCTGCTATTCTCTTTGGATGCTGTGAACGGGAAGTGACTGCCAAGAACAACAGAATGTGGAACAGGAGCGGGCCATCTATCAGTACCTTCGTCCCCGCTGGAGGTGTCTTGTTGAACAGATGTGAAGGGATTTCAGCTGAGCAAGGAAAGAAAACCTGGACGAAGTGACAAAGAACCTCCCGCCGTTGACGAGCAATTTGGACAGAGGATGGCTTTTGGAGAGCTTGTGCTGAGGCTGCTGTTTCTGCTTATTGGATAACCGAGAAGGATCTTGTCTACAAATGTTTTCCAAATTAAGGTTTTGGCATCGTACGGAAAGTAACTTCCGAACAACACTGCAAAAGTCCCTGTTGTGTGTCATTCTGCTGCAGTAGTGGGTTTCAAAAATTTTTACTACCAGTTCTGTGGATGTGGCTTGGTGGGCGTGGCTTGGTGGGTATAACAGGGGAAGGATACTTCAAAATCCCCATTCCCTCCCCACTCCTGGGGAAGTTTACTTCAAAATCCCCATTCCCTCCCTATCCCACTATCCTGCTTTAGGAAGGAATCAAACTCCCCCCTCTTCATTTCCCCAAATAAAATATTACTCATAAGAAAAGGCTCTCAGAGAAGCAAGGAAAAATGAAACCGCTAACAAAGGAACCTGCCTGAGGCTCATTCCACATTCCTGCCAGCTGCATAAAGGAAACTTTGTAAGAAGAAAACAGCTACCGGCGCTTAGAGATAATAGAAAGTGGAAGCCGGAAGTTTGGCTCCATTTACAAGCAGGCAGAAAACTCATTCAAGACAGGATATTTCACAATGGAAATCTCCCAAACCTTTTTAGAAACACAAAGCCCATGTTGCACAAATGTCAAAACTTCAAAAACATAGAACCATATAAGAATCTTTCCTCTTATCCAGCTTGTTGTTCAGCTGACCCAGAAACAAACTGCTAAATGTCACTTTGCTTCTGCAAGTAAAAACCTCCTTCCAGCAGCTGCTTCTTGGCTTGTCAATTTAAAGCGACAGCGTCTTGTTTTTTTTTCCTCTCCTACTTCTTCTTTGTCAAGCGATCTCCCCCCTGAAAAGCGAGCCCTAATTTTTTCCTTCTAGCCGATCAGCTAGGAGACTGAGAGGCAGCGAATAGATTGGGGGTGGGGCCAAAGCCCATGTTGCACAAACGTCAAAACTTCAAAAACATGGAACCATATAAAAATCCCTCCTCTTATCCAGTTTGTTGTTCAGCTGACCCAGAAACGAACCAGGCAGAGGTGGTATTTACCGGTTCTCCGAACTACTCAAAATTTCCACTACCGGTTTGTAAGAACCGGTCAGAACTGGCTGAAACCCACCTCTGTTCTGCTGCTTTGTAAGGAACAACATGTAAGTTCTGTCTTTGCGGACTGCTGCTGATACGCAGAATTAGATGTCTTTTCATTTTCATTTTCATTTGTTTCTCAAGGATCCTTTGCAGGTTCTCTATTAAATCTTGCCATTCAACACGCCGCTAATGATACTATCATGTACTTTCAAAGCACATTCATATTATCTCCAAGGCAATGTACAATTGTGATTTTTGGTGACATCATTCATGGACAAGGAAAGACTGTCTCTAGGCTATCACTATATTTTGTCAAGGACATATGAAGTACTTGTTCTGACTCTTGTCATTAAGCATAAAGGAATGTCCAGAGCTATGATAACACATCGCAGACTTGACTTTTGAAATCTTTGCTTTGTATGAAAGGGAAAAAAGTATTTCTAGCAAGAACGCAGAAATGAAATGTGTTTTGTTTGCCTTTCAGAATGACTAATTGAAATTCACACTTCCTGAAGTAAATTTGTACACAATTACCCTTTTCTTCTTCTTTTTAGTTTTGAATCTCACCATGCAGTTCTCTGTTTCAAACTATACATAGAAAGCAGGTATTAGGAAGGAAAAAAAATGCTTGTAAAAATGTAATTAAAAATAGTGAGGTGATATGCATACAAATATTCACAAATTATGCAAATATTCATACATTACGCAAAAGTAGTTTTTCCTTTAAAAAAAAGTAGAAAAGAATTAGTTTACCTTTGGGAGGAGAAATAGTTATCATCATAGAGGCCAAAATGGAAATACAGCCCCTTATTACTTCTGATATAAGGAAATGAAATATTCTGTGTCTATTAAATATTCCTATGTAATAGGAATGTCTCTTACAATTTTAAAACCTGGATTTTAGCAAATTATCCCAATGCCAAATCTATGTTCTGTTTTTTTTTTAATCAAATAACAATTCTGGACTGCCCAACAAATATTAGATTTATTGTTTTTCATAGGCAATATGCGTGAGCAAACTCATCTCAACCAACGTGCTAGAACTATCCCAAAGTTGCTTAAATGCCAAATACAAGCTAGCTTTTCACAGTTTAAAATGGAGTGTTCCAGACTGACCAATCTGGTCACAATCTTATTGAAAACTCCAGTCATGAACAGCATGAGTAGAACCTACCTAAGATATTGTCAGTTATGAAATATTGACAATATTGATTTTATGTAATTTATTATTTGCTTGATAGTTGGAGTGGTGCAGTAGCCTAGAGGTGAAGCTCTCACCTCACAATCAGGAGGGGCTGTGAATTCGATCCTAGGTAGAGGCAGATATTTCTCTCTCTGGGCACGGTGAGAATATATCTGCTGAACAAAACTCCGCACTGGCAATGGGAAGGGCATCCGGCCATTAAACACTCTGCTTGTTCCATTCAGTTGCCCAGACTCCACCCTGAAAGGGATTATGGGGTCGTTAAAAGAGGATGATGATGATTTGCTTGATCATTCTTAGTGTGAAGCAATGATACTTTCCACTATCATCATCATCCAGGTTCAAAACTCTTGTTGTGACTCGCCCGCCCGCCCTCCTCTCCTCAGCCGGGCCCCTCCTATCTCCTGCTATCTGAGCCAGAGACTGATAGTGAAGAAGAATGGCCTGGCATGCCTCCAGCCCCCAGCCCTGGCACCATGCCCGGACAGACTGAGCAAACAAACCTCCCTACAGCGTGTGAGCACGAAGCCAGCCACGAGCTAGAATTGCCGGCAGCTGAAGATGAAAAGTGGACAGATCCCTGCTTCCGGAGAATAGAGAGGTGACGTCAGCAAAAGGAAGGGAGGGGCAGTGCTGAGTCATGGAGCCACACCCCATGGCCTATATAAAGGACCTGCTTTTTGGCATTCCTTGAGTCAGGCAAAGACTCATCTAGTTGCTGAAGTCACACCTTGGATTCCTGCCTGCCCTGAGAACTCTGACAGGAATTTGGCAAAGCTGCAGAGGCTTCGTGGCCACAGACTTCCAAGACCCAGCCATCAGAGGAGGAGTGGGACACAACAACTCTCTTATCAGATGCAAATTTTTAGACCTCCCTCCAACCCAAACTAGAAGCTAACAGCCTGTGACTTACTGGAATATATCACTATCAGGAATAAGCACAGTTCAGTTCTCAGAATTTGTAATAATCCTGTGCTGCTCAGATTGAGTTTGTCTCACTGACTTTGCAGGAAACGAGAAGTACAGTCATCACGCTTATCTTCAAGTAGCATGACTGGAAAATGTTTCATATCAATGTTAGACAACATGGGAAATAAGATGAAATACTGTGGGATCCTTCAAGACATTGTGGGAATCCTTAAGGATCATACAGAGAATTTACAGAGTCAATGGTCCATAGAGACAGGAGCAGAAGATGGCGTCTCCCATCATAAACATCTGCAACCAATGTCAGATGTGACAAAACCTGTTGAGAGATTTAGAGGAATCAACTATATTATATACTGTATTATAGTATATCCTATATCATTCTGCGAGTGGCATGGTGGCCTAGAGGTGGAACTCTTGCCTCACAATCAGGAAGCTGTGAGTTCGATCCTAGGTAGAGGCAGATATTTCTCTCTCTGGGCTCAATGAAAATATGTCTGCTGAATATAACTCCGCATTGGTGACAGGAAGGGTATCCGGCCAGTAATCATTCAGCTTCATTCAGTTGCCCAGACACTACTGCGCAAGGGATTATGGGATCATTAAAAGATGATGATGATTTGGCATTTTGGCAACTCCAAATCTCAACCAACAAATGTTCTATCTTACACATTGGCAGAAAAAATCAGAACACAAAATACAGGCTAGGTGGACATGACCTTGTAGATGACCCTGTCTCTGTCAAAGACCTTGGAGTTCTCATATCAAATGATTTAAGTGCCAAAGCCTGTTGCAACTACATCGCCAAAAAGGCATTAAGAGTTGTAAACTTAATCTTGCGTAGCTTCTTCTCTGGTAAGATTACACTACTAACTAGAGCATACAAAACATTTGCTAGACCAATTCTCGAATACAGCTCATCTGTCTAGAACCCACACTGCATATTGGACATTAATACAATTGAGCATGTCCAGAAATATTTCACAAGAAGAGTCCTTTACTCCTCTGATCACAACAAAATACCTTATGCCACGAGACTTGAAATTCTGGGTTTAGAAAATTTAGAACTACGCCGCCTTCGGTATGACCTGAGCCTAGCTCATAAAATCATCTGCTACAATGTCCTACCTGTCAATGACTACTTCAGCTTCAACTACAACAATACATGAGCACACAATAGATACAAACTTAAAGTGAACTGCTCCAATCTCGACTGTAGAAAATATGACTTCAGTAACAGAGTTGTTAATGCCTGGAATGCACTACCTGACTCCGTGGTCTCATCCCCAAATCCCCAAAACTTTAACCTAAGACTGTCTATTGTTGACCTCACCCCATTCCAAAGAGGTCTGGAAGGGGCGTGCATAAGAGCACCAGCGGGCCTACCGTTCCCGTCCTTATGCTCCCTTTAGTTGTATTCATTTTAGTTTTCAATTTATGCTTATATATATTATCTAATGTGTATTTGACAAAATAAATAAATAAATAAAATAAAATGATCCTATATATTTCTGCCAGTATGATTCATCCCTTCTCTCTGCCATCTCTCTCTGTTTGAACTTAGAGCAGAAAGAAAAAGACAATCTGATCATCTAAGAGTTTCTACAACTACAGTGCCACCCATACCTATCAATTGATCTAGCTGCATAATTTATTACATATCAGGTTGGTTTTTTTTAATTTGGCCAGGCCTAGGGATAATTTCTTAATCAAGAGCCTAAATTAATTTATAGTAGAATATGAACTTTAGAGTATGTGGACGAAGGCTGTAGTTTTTGGAAGTGAAAGAAACTACCGATCCTGAGGATGTGGTGATTCTACCCGCAGGTGATATTTTGATTAAAAGTAGCTTCATTTTCTGCTAGATTAGTAATAACGAAGTTACGCGTGATGAACACGCCATATTTTTTGTATCCTCAGGTAGAAGCAGGTAGCAGATGTATGACTTTCCTGCACATCTCTTGTAACTGAACCCATTATATATAAATTGGAATTTGATTTAAGCATCTCATTTGTAAATGTTAGACTTTAAACCAAGACTTCAGCTTGAATTTCCAAGCAATGATTAATAAATCTGTCTACTAAATCAGTCTTCTTTAACAAATAAACTGGGATTCATAAAACAGACCTTAATACCCAGAGTATATAAAGTCCTGATTTATAAATCACAGAAATGACAGAAAATCAAGTCACATTGCTTATAAATCAGCAACACTACTTTAAAAAGTGACACGCCGCTGAAACAAGGTATAAGTCAAATGTGCCTGGCATTATAGATGTATATTTAATTGAGGTATTTCAAAAGAACACAATTAGCAGTGTCTCTTGAAGCATAATTAGAAAAGTGGCCCTTGAACTGATTAGTGAGATCATGATTAAGAACTCGATCAGTATTTATAATTTTTCAACCTTAACTATTAGAAATTGTCCCAGAGATGCCCTGAACGGTGTAGTTGCTGGATAAGATTGGCTTCATCTAGCATTTGAAATGTTTTCTCCAACCTCGCTTTCTTCTCCAATTCTTGCACGAAGTAGTTTGGTCACAGAGGGGGTACCTTCACTTTGGTTTGGGTGGGAGGGGAGCGCTTCTAAAACATCTTGCAGAAGAATAGAATAGAATAGAATAGAATTTTTTATTGGCCAAGTGTGATTGGACACACAAGGAATTTGTCTTGGTGCATATGATCTCAGTGTACATAAAAGAAAAGATACGTTCATCAAGGTACAACATTTACAACACAATTGATGATCAATATTGGGATTGGGATGGTCTGAAATCTTTCTCCTTCTGGGTGCCATGGAGATTTATCTGGCACTATGGGAAGCATTCTTTTTAAAGTCTCTAGTTCTCAAGGGTCTGGACCAGGAGTGAAATGCTCCCGGTTCGGACTGGATCATCCGATCCGGTAGCAATGGTGGCGGGCGGTTCGGAGAACCGGTAGCAAAAATCCCTGCCCAGCCCCATGCCCAGCTGAGCTGCGTGATCATCAGAGGTTTTGTTTTGTTTTGTTTTTACTTTTAAAAGCATTTTTTCTTTGGCTGAAAAAATGCTTTTAAAAGTTTTTTTTTAAAAAAAGCCTCTGATGATGGTGTGGCTCAGCTGGGATCAGCAGAGCCTTTCAAAAGCCTTTTTTCTTCAACCACTTTGGCCGAAGAAGCTGTAGAAAAAATGCTTTTAAAAGGGTCTGACGATTCCAGCTGAGTTGCCTGATTGTCAGAGGCTTTTTTTCTCTTTTAAAGGCAAAAAAAAATGCTTTTGAAAGAAATCAAAAGCCTCTGGCAATCAGGCAACTCAGCTGGGATCGGCAGAGCAGCTTTTTAAAAGCATTTTTTTACAACCTCTTTGGCTGAAGAGGTTGTAGAAAAAAATGCGTTTAAAAGTCAAAAAATAAAGTTGGCCACGCCCACCCAGTGACATTACACCCCTCCCATGAAGCCATGCTGAGAAAACCAGTAGTAACAAATTTTACATTTCATGACTGGTCTGTACCGGGGCAAAACAGAAGCTCAATTGCTCTGGAACTGTTAAACAGAAACAAGATTTACGTAGGCCGGAGCCTCGGCACTCAATGAGTTCTCTGGGTTGAAAAGTATTGCAAAGTCAGGGCTTCTGCCTCCCAGCATCTTTTGAAGGCAGGGCCCATGTCCTCTTTCCACCTCCAGCTCAACCACCATCCAGTAATCACCCCATAGGCTTCAGTCAGCGGTCTCCGGACATTGTATATTGCACGAACGAACACAGCAGTCTAATGATTTAACCAGCCAGGAGCAGCCAGGAGCAGCTCTGTGGGTTGCTGCGAATCCATTGCACCAATCAGCTGGTCCGGGTGGCCAGAAACACTGCCATTTCTGTCACCGCTGGGTAAATGCTAGTGCACTCACTAGCGTTCACTAATGGTGGCGGGATCCTGGCCTGTTCTGTCCCCCCTTCGCCTCCATCCAAGTGATGGCTTAATTAGCCAGCACTATCAGTTCTGGCAGCAAAATAGCGAGCGTCTGCCAAATGTCTCTGTTATCTCCCTCGACGCCTATGAGTCACCCAGGAACAAACTTCAGCTCTTAGTTAATCAGTTGATTTGCCTGCTACAAAGAGGCACAGCAGCTCTGGCTGCCTTTATATCCTGTGGGGTGTGGCTCCATGACTCAGCACTTCCTAGGCCTGCCCCACCCCTGCTTCTGTTGTTTCCTCCTCTCCTGCCTACGAAACCTAGGGTCCAACCAAGCCTGATTGCCATCAGCTGGGTCTGAAGGTGTGGCCTGGGGGGGGGAAGAGTCAGGGGATGGAGGCCTCATTATCTCTTCCACCTGGCCTGCCTCTGGCTCCTGGAGCTGAGCCAGGGAAGCCGGTGCTCCCGAGGTAAATCATGACGGCCCTTCCCCCTCACTTTCCAAGTCACTTTCTGGCAGGAGGCCCAGCTCCAAGTCACTTTCTGGCAGGAAGCCCGGCTTGGGGGGCGCAGACACAACACCCCTGTGTTAGGTCATAAGGGATGAGGAGTGAAACAAATTCATATTATTTGATACTCCCTCTACTTCTAAAACAATTGGCATGCTTGAAGGACACCAAAAGTTGCTGGAGAACACACCTTGGGTTGCATTTTCATACCCCCAGAACCAGGGGTGGGTTGCTCCTGGTTCTCCCTGGTTCATTTGAACCAGTAGTGGCAGCTGTGGGAGGCTCCACCCACCCTCCCAGACATCACCAAAAATGCTCTGTGCACAGAAGCACCACGAGCTCGGAAATCAAGTGCATGTACACACTTGTTGTGTCTCGTCCGATCTCACCACAGCCAGGGCCTTCTTATCTGCTTCCGAACATGGAGGAATGTCCTAGTATGCCTCCCGGCCCCAGCCCTGGCTCCATGCCCAGACAGGCTGAAGAGGAGGAAGTATCTCCAGCCCCCAGCTCTGGCTCCATGCCCAGGCAAACGGAGCAACTAGACCCTTCCCCCTCCTCCACAGCATGTGAGCCTGAGGGAGGTCAATTGCCAACAGCTGCAGACTGGAGTGACCCTTGCTTCAGAAGAATTGATAGGCGGCGGCGACAGAAGGAAGGGAGGGGCAGGCCAGGATAAGTGCTGAGTCATGGAGCCACACCCCATAGCCTATATAAAGGACCTGCTTTCTGGCATTCTCTGAGTCAGGCAAAGTCTAAACATATCTTGCTGAAGTCACTTTCTGGTCTCCTGCCTGCCCTGAGGACTTTGCTAGGACTTTGGCAGAGCTGCAGAGGCACGCCTGATTCGGATTTCCCTGACCCGGCCGTCAGCGGAGGAGTGGGACACAACAACACTACCAATAGCAAACCGTTAGCACCGGGATTTGAATACCACCACTGCCCGGAACAGCAATGTGTGGGGTTGAAGAGAACCTTTCTAACTTACCTGCTCAGCTGTTGGATATAGGAGTACTACAGCTCCAAACACTATGTGACCTACAGTGATATGCATATTCTCGACTGGTATAACTCAAAGAACAAACCCTCTGAGTATTGTCGCATGGAGGAAATCAACCAGCAAGACTCAAGACTCCACATACTCAAAACGACATGCTTGAGAAATATCTTAAATATATAGAGAAGTACTAAATGGTGGTGCTTCTACAACAGGAAGAGCAAAGCAAAGTTTGCAAAAATCTAAGAAAACATAAGCCACTGGGGGCAATTGTTTAAAATGAGCCTGAAAATTAAATTGAGTCCCTAGTAGGTGCTAGAATGCTTTTTCCTTTCCCTTTGCCAATTAAAATATTTAGTGACATAAAAAAGGGCAACTGCAACATGGCATAACACTTCTACACTTGCAAAAATAATTCTTTGCTGCTTGGATCTTGAGGTCAATTTGACCTTCTGTTGGGTACATTTTTCACCTGAATGTGATACTCGGCATATTTTAAGTACTACAGTTCTGAGCTTCTAGATACCCTTCAGTATGTAATCCTCTGTGATTGTTTAAATCAGGGGTATCCAAACTTTTTATAAGGAGGGCCAGATTTGGTGAGGTGAAAATGTGTGGGGGCCGACCATCCAGCCTGACATTCTTTGAACCATTAATATTAAGTGCAAACAGTGTTATGAGCCAGGCAAACATTGACAAACTCTTGCTTCTTCTCAGGACAATTTTTTTTCCATCCTTCTCATCACGCAGTCTTTAATAATTATTAAATTATTGAGTCTGACATCTGCACCTCTATAACTGTCTGGTTCGGTTCTGTAACCCAACAAGACAGACACAGACTTCAGAGGATCATTAGAACTGCAGAAAAAACAATGGCTACCAACCTGCCTTCCATGGAGGACCTGTATACTGCACTAATCAAAAAGAGGGCTGTGAAAATATCTACAGACCCCTCACATCCTGGACATAAACTCCTACCCTCAAAACAATGCTACAGAGCACTGCACACCAGAACAACTAGACACAAAGACAGTTTTTTTCCCGAAGGCCATCACTCTGCTAAACAAATAATTCCCTCAACACTGTCAAACTATTTACTAAATCTGCACTACTAATCTTCTCATTGTTCCCATCACCCATCTCCTCCCACTTATGACTGTAACTTTGTTGCTTGTATCCTTACGATATATACTGATATTGTTTCCTGATTGCTTATTTGTAGCCTATGACTATCATTAAGTGTTGTACCTTGATGAAAGTATCTTTTCTTTTATGTACACTGAGAGCATATACACCAAAGACAAATTCCTTGTGTGTCCAATCACACTTGGCCAGTAAAAAATTCTATTCTATTCTATTCTATTCTATTCTATTCTATTCTATTCTATTCTATTCTCCCTCCCTCCCTCCCTCCCTTTCTCTCCCTCCCTTCCTCTCTCTCTCTCTCTCTGTGAATTGTTGACAAGGGAGAAAGGAGCTACAATACACTATCCTAAGACTCAAATTGGATGGCTGAAAACCTGCAAAGATGTATTTGCAATTTTTTAGGTTACTTAAAAATAACATATTCCATTTATGATAAGTACAGATAATTGTTGTACTTTCAAATGAATAAATGAATCTGCTTTATATGGAAAAGCATGGCTAACTTTGTTTCTGTATTGACTTAGGAGAAAACAAGAAGGATTGCAACTTCTTGGAATGATGAACTAAACTTCAAACCCTCATTGGGGAAATCTATGTTTGGAGATTGTGCCCTGAGACACAAAACACCATAAAGCACAATTACATTACTAATTAACCTCTCATTATTGGTTGCATATGCTTAAAGGAACAAGACATGCAGGTTATGCAAATTCCTGTGATTAAATTACTATTTCTGATTCCATTAGCATCTTCCTTGTAGCTACAGTTGGCATGCATTTTGCAACAGTACGAGAAAAGATCTCATCAGAAGTGAGAATTGTTGGGAATATGAGTTACTCACCAAAATACTATTCCAGGGCATAATTAAGGTTTATTTGGCATGTTGCTTTGTCACAATGTAAATTTCACATTGGGTAGAGGAATCTAATTGTGAGGTTGGAACGTTGCTCCAATAATGAGCGACTCAATCTGTTTCAATGTTCTACCAGCTGCAGATAGAATGGAAATACCATTTTTTTTTAGTATGTGTTTGTGTCATGGCTGACTTGCTATGCATCCCGCTCACAACCAGACAACAAAAACAAGGAGGGGAGTGGGTGGGTTTGGAATGCAAGGGAGGCTTGGGAGGGAAATATTATTAATAATAATAATAATAATAATAATAATAATAATAATAATAATAATAATAATAATAATAATATTTATTATTATTTAATTTGTATACCGCCCTTCTCCCGAAGGACTCAGGGCGGTTCACAGCCAAATAAAATCGACAATAAATAGGTACAATACAGTAAAAACAATGATAAAAAACTTATTAAATTTGGCCCATAATTAAAATAAAACCATAAAACCCCAATTAAAATACAAATAATAAAACTAATTCTATGCCAGTCCAGTGCAGAAGAATAGATACGTCTTCAGCTCGCGGCGGAAGGTCCGGAGATCGGGAAGTTGACGAAGTCCTGGGGGAAGCTTGTTCCAGAGGGTAGGAGCCCCCACAGAGAAGGTCCTCCCCCTGGGGGCCACCAGTCGACATTGTTTGGCCGACGGCACCCTGAGGAGACCCTCTCTGTGGGAGTGCACGGGTCGGTGGGAGGCAAATGGTGGCAGAAGGCAATCCCATAAATTGTGGAATGCAAGACAGTGAACTGTCATCTAGCAACGTCCTAGTACCGGAGGTCAAATGATAGGAAAGTTCTAAGGTGCTCAGACCATTTCCCAAAACAAATTGACTGCAGCGAATTGGTGGACAATGACAGTGGGCCAAGGGAGAAAATGGGATTTTACATATGCTACTTTATGTGTGAAAACTTCAGAACTGGTTTCGCTTCTTCTGTGCCTATGTCGAATTATCAGTAAAGTTGTACTCTTGGTAAAATACTATCCCATGCGTTTATTTTGCTGCATATGCCAATGGGATGGTTGACAATTTATTTAGCTCAAAAACATTGTACGTAGCAGTGGGTTTCCAATATTCTTATTACTGGTTCGTCACGCGTGTGCGCGCTTGGTTTGTGCATGTGTGTGTGCCCTCCATGCATGGGCTTTGCTCATTTATTTATTTATTTATATTTATTATTTCAATTTTTTTATCGCCCTTCTCCCAAAGGACTCAGGGCGGTTTACAGCCAGAATAGAACAACTGATACAAAAATTAAAACCAATTTAAAAGACAAAAATTCAAATTTGGCTGGATACTATAAAAATCCAATAAAAACCCCATTTAAAAACCATTACGCCAGTCCTGCGCAATGGAACAGAAATGTTTTCAGCTCGCATCGAAAGGTCCGGAGATCAGGGAGTTGGCGGATACCTGGTGGTAGCTCGTTCCAGAGGGTTGGAGCCCCCACAGAGAAGGCCCTCCCCCTGGGGGTCGCCAGCCGACATTATCTGGCCGATGGCACCCTGAGGAGACCCTCCCTATGAGAGCGCACTGGTCGATGGGAGGTCGCCGGTAGCAGCAGGTAAATAACCCGGTCCTATGCCATGTCCGTGCCTTCTATACCCGGTCCGTGCCTTCCGCGCCTGCACCCACCCTGGAAAATGTGGCTAAATAGGACGGCATTATGTCAGGGCAGGTAGGCAGGCCCACCTGCAGTCACCACTACCAGTTCGTCCGAACCGGTCTGAACCGGTTGAATACAATCTCTGAATTAGGATTTCCAAGGATGAGGAAGCACCACCCATGGAAAATCTGCACAGGCTTCCTTTCAAACAGAGCTTGAAAACTTACCTCTGATCTTGAGAAGGACCCAAAAGAATCCTATAACTTCCTCATACAAGAGTGAAAGCAAGAACTAAAAGTACATGACAGCAGTGTTCCAACATTTGAGAGGCTGGCACAAAAGAGGGGGGGGGTGTCACCTCTTTTCCAAAGCAGCAGAAGGGAAGAAAAGAGCCAATGGATGGAAACTAGTCAAGGAGACAGCCAACTTAGAGCTAAGAGGAAATTTCCTGATAGTAGGAACAATTAAGCAGTGGAACAGAAGTTGTGGGTGCTCCGTTAGTGGAGGCCTTTAAGAAGAGACTGGAAAGACACTTGCCTGGAATGGTATAGGGCAGTGATGGCTAACCCTTTTGCCGTCATGTGCGAAAAGCAGGGGGAACACAGGGGGTCGCGTGTGTGCATGCCCACACCCATAATTCAAAGCGCCCTGCCCTCCCACGCACGTGTGTGCAACCCCTTGCGATCCCCTTGCTTTTGGCATGTGATGGCATGTGGGCCCGGTAGGCCCATTTTTTGCCCTCCCCAGGCTCCAGAGGTATCTCCCTTGGAGGTCCTCTGAAGGCTGGAAACAGAAGGCCCGAAAATCAGCTGGCCGGTGCGCACATGCACACCGGAGCTGAGCTAGGGCAACGCTCACGTGCCCACCGATATGGCTCGTCATCACGGGTATAGGGTCTCCTGCTATAGCAGGAGGTTGGACTAGAAGACCTCCAAAGTCCCTTTCCACTCTGTTATTCTGTTAAGAGGAAGAATTTATATGGAAAATCGCTGGAGGTTGTTTTCGCGGATCCTGCCTTAACAGATTGTGAGTTAAGTGGGCCTCTGAGATAACTTCCAATCTTGTTGTTCAGCAGTAAAAAAAAATCTCAGCTGAAGGGAAAGGTCCTCATAGGTCTAGCAAGCCCTATTTATTGATTTTGCCCCAAACAAGAATAGGATCTATACAAATATATTTGTGTCACAGTGGGAACCTTGCTGGAGGGTATATTCTCCTGACCATTGAAACATGCTGACTGCAAGTTTCTCAGAGTACAGAAACATCAAAATGTAAAATGACTCATTTGAACCTGTGAAACGAGACTCCAGTTAAACTTTGGCAGCACCTAACACATTAAGTAGGAACAGAAATAATAATATTCCTAAATGTAAAATGCCATCTTAACACATTACATCTCTAGCAGTGAAAAAAAACAACAATCAAGTGTATTTATGAAATGAAGTTGCTCGTAATTATCACTTGCGCTTGCCTCTTTAAGGATCCGATAAAGTAGATGAAGATGTGAAGAGATGTGTGTGCGTACAACAAGTACATATGCTCTAGGGGAGATCACACTTTTGTGTACTACCGGCTAAGACAGAAACCATATATAGTCATTTACTTCAAAACAACTGAGAACAAAGCCAAAAAAAAAAAGGGGGGGGGAATTCATGCACTAAAAATTAAACCAGATAAAACCTTATATGAAAAATCACAGGTGTATATTCAATGCTGCTTGATGAGTTGAACTCTATTAAGCCAAATTCAAGGCTGTTATTGTAAGACTTAGAACTTAGAATAACTTTATTGTCACTTTGAATGTACCCTAATCGGCATACATTTTTTTGTTAAATTTGTCATAACAGTATACACAAGCATAAGCATGAAGTATCTATACAGCACATAAGTATATATATGGGTATAAGCATGTAATAAATTGTATATAATGAAGGAAACAGGAACGGTAGGCACGTTTGTGCTCTTATGCACGCTCCTTATAGACCTCTTAGGAAAGGGGTGAGGTCAATAGACAGTTTTTGGTTAAAGCTTTGGGGACTTTGAGAAGAGACCACAGAGTCAGGTAGTGTATTCCAAGCATTAACAACTCTTTTA